>NW_026925691.1:0-265787 GCF_032062105.1 Saccostrea cuccullata
ATTGCCTGTTTCTCTTTATAAATACATGTATAGTGCACCGTGTATTGGAATACATGTGACATTAAAACAGGTTCATGATGTGACCTTAAACTAATTGCTGTACATAATGATACTTTAGTATAGAAAGTACGAGTAGGTCATATATATATATTGCTTGTGGTTCTTACTTTAATTCAGTCTTAGAAGTAATTATGTACCCAATGAATGTACTCTGAATGTTAAAATATTTAAACAATAAAATGCTTTCTTTGTTTGTTGTTACTGGAATGAACGGAAGCAGCTGTTGCAGAAAAAAATACATAACCCGCGTAAGCGGGTTATGTGAATTTTTTCTGCAATAGCTGCGACCGTTCATTTCAGTAATAACAAACAAAGAAAGACATTTTATTGTTTATATTTATATCTGTTTAAATAACCATTTTAAATAGGATCAAAAATATTAATTATTGTGTTAATGATGCGAACGTCTTGTACGTTTCATTGATGGAACGGCCACTGATCAAGAAATCTGTACAGGTGATATGCCTAATGTAGTTTATGCAGTGATGAACGCAATGGGTTCTTTAAGAAATAAAGAAGAAAATATTCAGTGGATGTAAATATATCTGTATATATGAATTCAAAATAAAAGATGTTCTCAATATCATATCAATAATGATTACACTACTAAGTTGACTAAAAAAAACATTGAAAAAAAAAACAATGTAGACGATATGAACACGATATCGTAAGAACATTGATTTGAACAAACTTGAATTTACACTTATATAAAGGATGCGTCCATTTCAATATGGCTAAGCATGGCTTTGCTGTTCTTGAGAAGAAATTTCCTTATATAAAACTATGCGTACTGTTCCGTGTCGTGACCCATCCGAACAACTAAGGTCATGATTTGAACATATTGAATCAACTGAGGATTCTTCCAGATCAGTATGGTTTATCATAAAAAAAACTGTAAGAAAGAAAGCAAATTTTTCGCTTTATTGTACTAAGAAGAAAATTTTGGAAGTTTTCCCGATATTTCATCCATGTAAATTTTTGATCGTCCATTGTGGCCTCACCCTACAATGGCTGAGGGGCATAATTTGATCAAATTTAATTTACATTATGCAAAAAAAAAATCTCATATATCTTTCAACATTTTTCCCCGGTGGTTCGTGAGAAGTTGATTGAAAAAAAAACAAGATTTTTCACTATTTTCTATATACTCCCCTTGAACTCATGATGTTCTGGATGTTACATATCCTTGAAAAATAATCTTTATAACAGTACGTGCACTATTTTACCATTTTTGCGGGGATAGCTACTGAGCAATGGTATAAATAACATGACCTTTTAATCACTTTAATCTTAATCATTTTATCAGATGTAATAATCGATATGTTTATAAAAAATGCTTGAATAATAAGCATCATCGAACAAATAATGCAAATTATTGCTCATTAATTATTGTGTGACTTTTTGCATCAAAAAATATTATATTTGGGATATCAAAAATCTAAATAGAGAATAATATGTTTTCTTGTGTCAAACGTTCTATGACTTTATCTGTGATCAGTTGGATGTATGATGTAATTTAGAATGATAATGAAAGAAAAGGCTAAGATAAGCCATGTAAATTTTGAGATATTTATCAAAATATGCGATTTTTCGGCAATAAAAAAAAATATGAATTTTATCTTGAGTTCTTTAAAATATTTTCATTTCTAGATCTTGGCAAAGTCTTTGTGTTAATGTGCAAATGTTAAAATATACATTGAAACATAAGGATAATATTCCTAGCACTTAAAACGGAAAATATTCTCTGAATAAAAATATATGTGGAAAAATATTTGAAAGTCCAAAAGATTTAAATGTTATTAGTGTAACAAATGTATAGATTTGAAAGATTCTTCCCCCGTAAATCTAATTTCTGTGTTCCTATTAGAGCGATTTTTGAATTGAATATTGTATATATACATTTTTAATTCAAATATTTCATGAATATTGAATCGTAAGGAATATTTTTGAAGTTAAAGGTTCTGACCAAATTTTTCTTAAAAGCTGACGAATGACACACTTCAAAGAATGAATTTTTTAACAAATTGAAATGATCGCGAGCATTACTTTCTTTTACATTAAGAAAAACATTATTGCTCCTCCATAATTAAAGACAAAACCAGGATCGCATGGACATTGTGCAAAGAATCTTACTAACCGAAATTAGTGAAATTTTCATTTAATTTAAATAATATAAGTTAACACGTTGAATTGCATTTTACAATGCGTGAAAAGAAGAAAACACCTGCTCTGGCCTTCAACTCGACATATAATAGATATATCGACGACGTATAATTGTCAATTAACAATAGTAATTTTCATTCTTATATCGATACGATATATCCTGGTGAGCTTGGGAAAAATACCACAGAGTATAATTCATTTTTTTCATATTAGGATATTTTACTTGAATAAGACATTAATGGTATTCTTTCAACCAAGCTTTACGATAGACATGATGACTTTAACTTTTCTATCGTCAACTTCCCTTACTTAAATTTTGCAGCAATATACCATCATCACCTGCATACGGAGTTTAGGTATCTTAGTTGATTCGATACGCAAGATCATTCTCTGTATGAACAATTTCTAAAACAAGGTAAATTATTGACAAACAGGTTGATGAAACAAAAATATCTTATTCAGCAGTCTCATTTAAAGTCGTCATTTCGTAAGTTCGACGGGCGTAAAAATGACCTTGTCAGCATATATAATTTATCATTTAGTCAAATGCTGACTGATGTTCTTCATACTAATTTTAAGTCCATTATTTATACACAGATATGACGTTTATACACAAAATTGACGACGGGTTTTCCGTTACTTCCTGACAAGGAATCCATGGCGGGTGTCAGCAGGGAATGCTCACTCCTCCATAGCACCTGATCCCACCTCTGAGGTTTTGGAGGTTCTTGTTTGATCTGCGCCTATTTTGTATTGTTTTATGGACTAATAATCTTAGATACTGTTCGTTATCTCCATGTGTTCTATGTCAAGCAAATGCAATTCAGGTATCAGCCTTTATTAAACAAGTTACTGTTGAGAATTTTATGTAATAAATGCATTTATTTCACCTTGCACTGCAGTTCAATCTTATTCTGCAAAGCCTCTTTCATGAGCAAATTAATGTTCTAACATCTAATTGCCTTAAGGCTATAAATTTCCTTTAAAAAAACTGGAATGGGTTATGTGTTCTGTCGGTTGATGCTACGAAAGACCCAAGCATGGTACATTTTTGACTTGACAAAGATCCAATGAGTAAACGTTAGTGCTGTTCAGTTTAATAACTCATTTTAATTTCGAATAATTGTTGCTAGTATTTGAAGTTTGAAAGTGAGACAAAATTGTAAGAAAAATGTAATGTTGCAGACCATAGATGACCATAAATAGCAAAACAATATCAAAACACCAGAGAGAAATTTTGGACAGTAAACAGTGTCGTGGAATAAAAAAAGGTAAATATTTTTCGTATCTGGACAGATCCAAAACTTTGTTGGGATCCTGTAGAAAACGATAATATAACTCTTCTTCATCTTCATTAGGATCAAATATGTAAACCGGTATCATTCTATATACCTCATAAATGTCTTTTAATTACAAAATTGTGTCATGCGATATATCATTTCCCATTTCAGTTAAGATTAAGGTAAGATTATATCATAGTTCTTGTACTTAAAAAATTAGGAAATTTTCACGGAATTAAGAAGACTATAACACTAAGTGTTCGTATCAGTGAAATTAAATTTGACTGTTTACATAAGAGACAACGTCAGGTCAAGGTCATTACCTTTTTCTTGGACATTAATAATAATAAAAATTAATGTTGCAAATTATGCAAAAGAATTGAATGTTTTTCTTTTTGCATAAAAATTTACTACCATAAAGGGTTAGGACCTGTAAGATGATGTTACCAAATTGAAATAAATAATTTAACTAAAATGGATATTGGTCCATCCGAATTTCCTCTTCTTTTTCTTACATTTTTATGACATTTAAGGTATTATTATTTGCTTCCCATATTTGAATTATTCTCATTTTCACATATGGTAAAGTTGTCACATATAAAGTTAAAAAAAAGATTAAAAACAAAAAAAAGTTTTGATCGTTTACTAAGAGAGAAAAATACGTTTTACCGAATTTTTGCTCAGATTTGAAGCTTTTAAAAGCTAAGGTCTTTTTCTTTTAAAAATCATATTTATTTGATTTACCGGTACTAAGGAACTTTAACCCCTTATTATTTATATAACTTACATTTGAAAAGTTCTTCGTGTTTTTTACCGTGTTACAATTATATTTAAATTCATTGTTCTATAATTATTTTTGAAGGCAGAAGAGAAGATATTTTCATACGCCACCAATCCGCCATATATAGTCCATCTTAGTTTTCAAATTCGGTTTACCATTTTTATTCAAAGAACAATTGTGATGAGGAAAGAAAAACGTGGCTTTTAAATATCTAACACCTAAATCTAAAGGACAAATAAGCAACTGTACTTTGAGTATTTCATCTTTTCAGAAACCAGAGAAGAATCCTACCTTAATCTTGGTTGGAATGATTCAGAAAACCGTATCAGAATTCAATTTTAGTATACAAATGTTGTGTCGTAAAAAGTCGAGATAAGACGCATTGATAAAAAGTTGAAAAATAAATATAAGCAATGTTTAGACTGGATGGATTTTATTTTTTGTTTACGGTTATTCTTGTCTTTTGTGACTTCTAAGTAAGTGTACAGTTAAGGATTATTCAATTTTTCAGTTCGTTTTAAACGTGAAATACTATAATTTTTATTATTCTAAGCATCGATTTTAACACATGCACATACATGTAATCAATATTAACATTAACTTCCATTGCCAGAGAATAATGTGTCCTCAAGTGATACATGTGTATATTGAGGATACTGGAAAAAATGTTCAATTTGTCTTTATATACCCTTCATAATTTTAGTTTATATCATACGTTTAATCATATCCTCATCGCTCAAAATTCATATTGATAAAATAATATACATGTTTAATAATAGTAACATAATGATGAATTAAGGAAACCCGTTTTTGCATATCATTATTGATTTCAATTTGTGTGTTTTGTTTGATCTGCAGCATCTATAATTTGATAATGTGTGTAAAAAAAGAACATTGCTTGTTTCTTTGAATAACTCATTTCTAGGACACGTTTCATCTCTATTCTACAAATACCTCTATTTTCCTGTAGGTCCCCATGATTAGTCTTAAGATAAACATTACAACAGGCGGTCTCGAAGAAAATGGTTAATAAAATGGCGTAAGTAAATCAAACCTCAGTATCAACTGATGAATTTTTAAATATTTCTTTCTTAAACATGGTCAGAAAAAGACAGAAAAGACATAAATGCATGTTTGAAATAGAATAATGAAAAACCATGTTTATGTAAAAGAAAGTTATCGATCCTTAGCAACCATTTCTTTACTGGTTCATATTTAGGGATTACTTTCGTCTGTAACTCTTACATGTCTGATTTAATTAGATATGTTAAAGTGTAAGTGTATTGTATACACGTATATCTAAAAAAAAAAAAAAAGGTTTGGCATGTGGAAATTTATGTCTGATTATAATGATTTTGATCGTGCAGCACAAGCGTCGGAAACCAGGAAGGGCCTATATTTTTTGGTTTAGCCCTCCACCCTCTACTTTTTCAATTTGCTTACGCTTACATGCATTGCCAAATTATCCCTTTTATGAAAACAAGGATAATTGAACGGTTCTTCAATTATTTGATTGCTTTAATAATTTACAAATTTGCACAATAAATGAAGGATATGGAGATAACGAACAGTATTCAATATGAAAGTCCATAAAACAAGTCAAAATAGGAGCAGAGCAAACACGGAACTCCAAAACATTGGAGGTGAGATCAGGTGCCATGGAGGAGTTAGCATCCCCTGCCGATCGGTCACACCCGCCGTATGCTCCTTGTAATGATTGGGAAATACGGAAGAAACCTGCAACAGTCTTCTCTAGCCAGTAGTAGTGATCCGCAGAGTGGGGTGGGGGGTGGGGGTCATCACCCTTAGCTAGCGAAGATGACTATACATGTGTATCTTCACAAACATTTTTGTTTAGATAAATATATGAAATTTGTAGATTTTTAATATGAAGAATTTCTCAAAAATCACTGTCAATAAATATGCGTGAATTACCGTATATAAGCAGAATAAATAGTGAGGTTTTAATTTTGGCACTAGTTGCTGAGATCGCTAAAATTAAACATCGCTGAACATCAATCGAATTTTATTTGTAATAGCTTCTCTAGGGGACATTTTAAAATCGCTAAAATTGCATCTAGCTACAAATCAGATACGCATGATACATGTACCAATCTTTAAGGACAAATCGCTAGGTTTGCTTCTCGCTAAAATTCCCTCTAAATACGTTATATGGAAAATTTCGGATAAATGATGAATGTGGTCTGCGTGCCAGCATGCATGTAGGTACATATACTTGTATTGCATAATCAGTGGAGATCACGTTTCTAAGACAAGTGGAAATAGAATCATCATAATTGCTTCTATTATATAAAATATTATTATAAATATATATCTATAACTGTATATCAAATAAGAAAATACGTTAAACTTTGCTTTAGAAAAGCAGAGTGGATCCTGGATAAGGTGGGGATAGCGTGGGGTATAGCTGGAACACTTCTGCTGATTGGTTGTTTATGCTATTCTCACCTGAAGCGCTGCTGTAAATGGCTCCGGCACAAAATTTCCAAGCAATCCCATGATCATATCTCAACAGAGTTTCACTGTATGTACTTCTGCATTGTATATATAACGTTTTTCTGACTCTACTGTAATTATGATCTTTTTAACGAAAATGTTATAATAACATAATTAATGTATTGATTATAAATACAGGATTTAACATTCTATTATGATTTATGTATTTGTTTGTCACTAGTTACTCCAGACGACGTCTCCGATGGCATTATAATGAGACCAACATCTAGACCTTTTCATAATTACAGAAGAACTACGCTGTCAAGCGATCAACACGTCGGAATATATGAACATGATGAATGGGAGAACACTGGCTATGTTGGAGAACTATTCTCTCCGCCAAGAACTCACTTCAGTCATCAGAAAATGCCTATAAGCACAACTGTGTAATTAAAACAAAAGCCCAACTTCAAAGGAATTGTAACATTTCATCACTACACGTAATTTGATAGAAGTGGAAGATCAAATTATACACTATCGACAAATCGTTTTGATATAACTATAACATCTTTTGTTTTAGTCGCCCGCGTGACGCTGTGGTAAAAATGTCTGCTCTAGAGTCGTAAAGTAAGGATCGAGTTGATCCTTTCGCCGCAGATTCAAATCCATCTGTGGGACGTGGAGACCGGTTCTTCGAATGCAATCGCATAAACCTAGGTCCCGTATTGCAGTGGGTACGGGCAAGAAAAAAGATCCCTCCCTGCTCAATAGCCCTGAGTGCCGAGTATAGGACAAAAATTTGCAGCTCTCGACCGACAAGTGGTGGCATCTCCATTAGAGTGGAAATTCTCGAGTGGGACGTTAAACAATATACAATCAATCATCTTTTGTTCTAGATTTTCTCTTTATATTTTCTCTTTACAATCTCGGCCAAATTCTAACGCAAACGAACGCTAAAAATCGAATGCATGGAGTAAACTGTCCATTATTTTTATTTATCGAGATCAAGGTTCATGTGACATTACATGTAAAGACAACTCATTTTGATACAGATTTTTTATTGTGAATTTACATTCTGATTTTATACAATATTATCATATACATTTGTGTATTTGTTATCACATTTACTATATTTTTATACAAGATATACAACTTAGCTTTATCCATGAAAGTGTTTAATATGTATGTTGATTATCGATTAACTTTACTATGCAGTTTACCTACAGTTTACATAACACATACATTGATAGTTTTAACATATTTAAAAGACATACAGTATTGTCTTGTTTGAAAGAATACCGTGTACTTTTAATATACTACATCAATAATTTTGTCGCTAGCTATCGAGTGCCGTATAGCATACATTGACGATTTAAATGTATTACAATGAACAGTGGTTTAGTCAGCGGCTTTATATGGAGGCCCTTGAATATAGTGAGCGAATATGGTGGACAATTCCTTTTAGGAATCATGTTCAGCTTTAAATTTGAATCTTTTGAAAAACTAGTCGTAATTGAAGTACGATGTGTTTTAAGACTTTCATATATAAATGGTGTTTTCATTGTTACCTGGTTATTCTATAGGTATCTGCACATTTGATCATGAATTTTGAGATTGATCTACTTTCGATGCTTTTTAACTTTGGTAAGAATTGGTGAAGTGCAGGTGCTAGGTTTTCATATTTCAGTTACATGTATGTATGCTGATTTTTACCAATTTTCTTTTCATCATAAAATTCATCTGGTTTTGTATTTTTTTAAATAGTAAATATGACACTTGTTACTCGAAAATAAAATTCTCGCGAATAAATGGTAATTTACTTTTTATAATACAATCCCTCAATCAAAGAAATACATGTATAATATGAATTATAATCTTCGAAAATAGTTCGTTCATCACAAAATTGATCTGGGGTTGGACATTTTGCGAATTACTAAAACACATCTCAGTGAATCATTTTTAAAAGATATACAGTAAACAAAGATCGAAGTGAAATTAAATGTACGAAGGTCTCAAAAAGTTTGTAGACTTTTGTCATAATTTTTTTTTATTTAACGTCATATTTAGTACACATCTCTTAACTAAATTCTAATAAATTGGGTAAAAATATTAATAATATAAATTTTGATACTTATCAAAATTATGAAAGATTTAACAGCAAAAATAGGGTCACGGAGCAGGGTCAAAACTGAGTTAATTACTAATATTAATTATATACTTTAAAATGTCTATAGTCTTACCTCTAATAAATGGCACTTCAACGAAATATTTTTTTTGTGTTTAATAACATACGGCTTCGAGTAAAAGACATTAATTTCAAAGACAGATAGACCTGACTTCAAAAAGCGGTAACATCAAGGGACGTCACGGTGTAACGAATAGCAATTAAGTTTTAAAGTTTGTTTTACATTCGGGGAGTCACTAAAAAATTCTGGAAATGTTGGAGGGACCAAGAAATATATGAAAAATAAGCCGTGCTTTTGTATATGATGGAGAAGAAAATTTTTGAGTGGAAGAGACATTGACTCGGACAATGGACGGTCTGCGAAGAAACATATGATTGTTAAAAATCTTGTCAAAAGAGTTACATCAAGAAACATGGTGTGCTTTTCACAGTTGCAGAACCTATGAAAGCAGAATTACGCGTTAAAGAATGAAACCATTGACAATTCAAAGTAACTTTCTCAAAGAATTATTAGTAAACTATGGGTGTCAAAGATATACGTAGTAAATACTTTTTTTATAAATAGGAAAGTCGTTTAAAAAGTGTATGAAATGAAAAGGCTGAGTAATTTTGAGAAACTTTCTTGGGGTTGTTTTTGACGTTAAACATGTAATGGTTTTAACCGTGCTCAGTAGTGACAAAACATGTTGCTTTTTAAATTGGCTAACAGGAGTTTCATTTAAGCAAATGAAATGAAACAATTTACACATTAACAAAATATATGTTTTAAACATATGAAAATGAGTTGATCTTAGATCTTGTAAAAATAATATGATGATAAAGGACATTGTCTACGAATTTTTTGAAAAATATTTTCACTCAAAATTCGGCAGTTTAATTTTCCAGAAATCACAGAGCAAAACAAAAGACTAAAATGAACCGTATTCTTCATAGACGTACCATAGGCTGATTCAATATATTTTTCTGAATTCATGGACGTTTTTTATGCTTTATTACCTGTATTTCTTGATTTTCATTAAAAAATGTTAGAATCATTCCGAAAATAATATTAAAATTGAATTTTAACAATTTGTACACAAATGCTGTTTCGTATAAAAAGCGAGATAAGACGCGTTTAAATAAATTCAATACAGAAAGTTGGAAGAGAAATATCAACGATTTTTTTTAACTGGATGGATTTAAAAAAAAAAACGGATATTCTTGTCTTGTGTGTACATGTACTTCTTAGCTAGTGTACATTTAGGGCTGTTAAAAGGTAATGTCTTTTTTTTATTATTTTTTTTCATTTAAATGTGAAATACGTTTCACTTTAATTTAGAATCCTTTTCTACACATGCACATACTCAATATTTACATTAACTACCAGTGCCCGTGAAAATAATGAGAACTCCAGCGATATATACATGTCTTTTGAGAATACTTCAAATAATATTTGTTTTGTCTATACATATCTATTAAATTTTTGATTGTTTACTATATTTAATCGTATCTTTATCGCACAGAATTAAAATAATAATATATATAGAGGAAATAATCATAGAATGATAAAATTAAGGAAACCCGTTTCTGATTATTATCTCTTTATCATCATTGGCTTGATTAAATTTGTGTGTTTTGTTCAATTTGCAGCACTTATAATTTATAGTGTATATAAAAAAGATTGTAGTTTGTTTCTTTAAGGAATGTACTTCTAGGTAAGACACGTTTAATTTGTATTCTACAAATACCTCTATTTTCACGTAGGTCCACATGATTAGCCTAAAGTTGAATATTACAAGCAGGCAGTCCCAAAGAAAATGGTTTATCAAATGACGTGAGTAAATAAAACCTCAATTACTGATGGATTTCTTAATTTATTTTTTCTTATAACTTATGGAAAGAAAAGACAGAAAAGGCATAGAAATGTTTGTTTGGAAATAGAATAATGAAAAGCCAAGTTTAATTAGTGGAATGTCATTGTTTCTTGGAAACCAAAATTTTCTGGGGACTTACATGTATTTTCGTCGATAACTCACTGGTCACGGAAGCCTAGTGGTAGAGCGTTCGCTTCGTGATCGGGAGGCCCGGGTTCGATTCTCTTTCCCGGCGCCGCGTCAAACCTAAGACGTAAACATAGGTAGTGACTGTTCCCTCGCCAAGCGCTCAGCACTAGAAATGAAAGTCACGAGTCTTTCCGATATGACCTTAATAACGCATGTCCCGTGTCACGGTAGGCGTTGGCACGATAAAGAACCCTCACTGCTCAATGGCCCTGAGTGCTGAGTATAGGTCTAAATTTGAAGACCTTTACCGACACATGGTGACGTCTCCATATAAGAAAAAATTTCTCGAGAGGGACGTTAAACAACATACAATCAATCATCTATTATTCTTACGTGTCTGATATATATCAGTGTTACAATTAATATGTGAAATCGGGAATTTCACGTATTTCTGAACTATCAGTAAAAGGCTTGAAATAGCATATCCATGAAATTTATATCAAAAAATAGGTGATTTAAAAAAATTATCAAACAAACCTTTATCAACCTACACTAAAAATACAGAAAAAAAGATTAAACGTTTTCTGTCTCGATATATGTTTTTAGACAGTGGCTAAATACCTGACAAATATCTCACTGACATCTAAATTCACAAAAAAGGTTATGCCCAAAAATGATGCCAAAATGTAAGGGAGTGAAACACCTTTTTGTAACATTTTGAAAATTCAACAGTTTCTTTTAACATCAAATTAAATTCAATAGTTTTTTTTTGGGTGGGGGGGGGGCTTACAATTTTTTTTACCGGTCAGCAGGGGATGATCACCCCTGCATGGCACTGATCCCAGCTCTGATGTTTGGGAGATCCATGTTAGCTCTTCTCCTATTTTGTATTGTGTTATGGACTTTAAGATTGAATACTATTCCTTATCTCCATATCCTTCTTAAACATCTGTGAACTAAATGATAATGGTTTATGTCGAAAATAAAGACTTCCCAGATAATAGTCTTAGTATTGAGTTTTTAAAGGTTACTGTAAAAAGTTTTGTTTGATCAAGATATGATCATGGCGATGCTGACAAAATGTTATTTTATTATAGGTTTGCAACAGAAAAAAATGTATTGTGTTGCTGGAAAAACGTTGATAGTAATAAGACTCTGAAAGACAATTAAGTTAAAAAAGAATTTGAATTTTCAAAGTGTAAAGAAATATATAATTTTAGAATATAAAATGCTACAATGTATATAAATCACAAGCAGCATTTATAAGAGTTCATGTACATGCCTAATAATGTTATGAGTGCAACATTTGATGTGTTGCTCCCCAGCTTGAATTTTTTTGTTTACAATTTTATAAATACTTACAATTATATCACGTATTTAAGTCAAATTGAAATGGAAACATCATATATGATATTTCTTTTGTTGTGTAAACTTCATCGTTGTCAGAGCATACACGTTAAACTTTGTTTTAGACAAGCAGAGTGGATCCTACACAAGATCGGAATAGCACTTGGTATAGGTGCCTTGCTGGTGTTGGTCGGTTGTTTATGCTTTTATTGCCTCGATCACTGCTTTCAACGACATCGACGAAAAAAGGCGAAAAAGTTTCATGACCGTGCCTTAACAGAGTTTCACTGTGTGTTATCCTACATTGCATATAACGTGTTCTTGACTATATATCAACTTATAACTTTTATTTTTAAAGACATTGTCATGATTGTTGAAAAATAATCAGATTTCTTGAATAAATATACAATTATTGAGTGAAATAGTAATCTATGTATATTTTTAATAGCCCCCGAAATTGGAGATTCGGTGACATATATTTTTGGCTATGCTCGTCTGTCTGTCTGTCATTCTTTTGTCTGCAAAAATTGACTTAATAGTAGACCCACTCTTCAAAAATTTAAAAAAATGTAACTTTGACCATAACTTTTAATTTTGAACAGTCCGTGCTAAGGTTTTCATATCTCATGAGTATATTTTTTCACGAGGCCTTTCCAGGCATGAGATATCAAACATATGACCGTTTGATCCTGACCTTGGAGTTAAACCTACATTTGAAAATTAAACCTCGTCAAAAACTCTTGAATGATTAGAGTTAAGGCATTCATATTTCATAAGTGAATTCTTTCTATAACCTGTCAACATTTTGTTATCTCTTGACTTGACCTTGGAGTTTGGCCATTTAAACAAAAAACGTTATCATTGACCATACATGTTAGAGCTAGCTACATGTATATATGGCTTTTACATTAAAAAGTTGCATTCCTCGTCACAAACTAAACCTTTTTTGGTGTCCCAAGTACATCACATTTGGATCGACCCTGGTAATTTATCTCTTGGTCTTATACATGTAGTTGACTTGCATTTGAGAAACTGTTACCTTCGAGATGAGCTGTCAAACAGGGGTATCAGTGTTTTACAAACACATTTAATTTTTTTTTATGCCCCCGTAACGAAGTTTCGCGGGTATATAGTTTTTGTCGTGTCCGTCTGTCTGTCTAGCTGTCTCTCTGTCTGTCTCTCTGTTTGTCTGTTTGTCCGCAAAAACTTTAACCTTGTCCATAACTTTTGATTTAGAGGAGCTATGACTTTCATATTTTATAAGTATATTCCTTGTGACAAGACCTTTCTTAGGGTACCACCAAATTTGACTTTTTGACCTTGACCTTGGAGTTTGACCCACTTTTACATGAAAATTTTAAACTTTTTCTTTGGCCATATCTTTTGAATAGTAGATACCAGGACATTTATACTTCACATATGTAATGTTTGTTGAAAGACCTTTCATTGGATACCAACAACCTTGACCCCTTGACCTTGTAGATTTCCGTATTTGTGAAAAAACTTTAACCTTGGCCATAACTTTTGAACGGTAAGAGATAGTGCTTTTATACTTCACTTATGTAATCTTTGTGAAAAGACCTTTCATTTGATAGCAAGACCTTTGACCTTGACCTTGGAATTTGACCTACTTTTACATGAAAATTTTAAACTTTTTCTTTGGTCATATCTTTTGAACAGTAGATACCCGGACATTTATTCTTCACATATGTAATGTTTGTTGAAAGACCTTTCATTTGATACCAACAACCTTGACCCTTTGACATTGACCTTGTAGATTTCCGTACTTGTGAAAAAACTTTAACCTTGGCCATAACTTTTGAACGATAAGTAATAGGACTTTCATACTTCATATATATAATCCTTGTGAGAAGACCCTTCGTTGGTGTACCACCAAATTTGACCTTTTGACCTTGACCTTGGAGTTTGACCCACTTTTACATGAAAATTTTAAAATTTTACTTTGGCCATATCTTTTGAACAGTAGATACCAGGACATTTATACTTCACACATGTAATGTTTGTTGAAAGACCTTTCATTGGATACCAACAACCTTGACCCTTTGACCTTGACCTTTGAGATTAACCTACTTTAAAAAAGCAAACCTTGACCATAACTTTTAAAGAGTTACGGCTAGTGCTTTTATACTTTATACATTTGATTCTTATGACAAGACCTTTCATTTGATAACAAGAACGTTGACCTTGACCTTGGAGTTTGACCTAGTTTTAATAAAAAATGAACGTTGGCCATAACTTCTGAATGGTTAGGACTAGGGCTTTCATGCTCAACATAAGTATTCTATGTGGCAAGACATTTCATTTGATACTAATCAGTCCAGTCCAATACGAAAAATCGTAATATTACTAAAATTCGTAACATAAGCAATTTCTAACTCTTTTAAGAGTTACTTCCCTTTTTTCTGATACAACCTGCTTGTTATGTTTCATGAGAGTTTATACGTCTCTGGTTTCATCAAATCATAGTGGATATGCATGCATTTTCTTTGTTTTGATGCATTTGATCCAAGTGCATGCAGAGTCAGAGCCTAGTGAAAGTTCTACAAGTTATATCCCGTAACATCTCGTTGTTGGAGATGAGGGTCTGATTTTTAGTGTAGACTTCGGGAAAAATATAGGGAATTCGGGGATTATAGAACACTATGACAAGTTTTAGGATACATTGAAGTTTTATGGAAAATTGTTCCCATCCCTGGAAAAATTCTTATATAAGAATAATAATACAAAATTTTCACTCACCCATTACTATTGTTACTTTCTTCTTGCATTATCATACTTTTCGATAGACGTCACTGACCAAAATGACCACGTGATACTAGTACCATTGGGGCATAATGTATTTCTGACGTCATACTTTCCTTAACATCATTCAGTTTCTTTCAATGCTTTATTTGTCTTACATTACGAAAACTCGTAATATAGTATCTCACAACATGCTATATTACGAGTTTTCGTAATTTAACTATATTACGAAAAATAGTTATATGGGTCAATATAAAAAAAGCAGCTAAATGGTTCATATGAAAATTGGAGATACAATTAAATATTTCCGTTTCTTTTTTGTATCTAAATTGATAAAGCTGCACAATATTTTGGGAAAACAACATTTAGCAAACAGTAGGGAAGCTACTTTTTTCAGAAATTTCTCGTAAAAAATATCAAATTGTGTTTTTCTGTCATTGGTGTTACCTTATAAAATTTTGTTGTATAGAATCAATTAAAAGACTTATGAATGCAAGCCATGATAAACATGTTCTAGGATTATTCAAGTTTACTGACAAGTCCAAAAGTATCGTTGTCCAGTGATGAAAATTAAGTTTTCAATCATATTTGGACATTAACATGAGACAAAAATAAATAGACACACACTAAAAAATAATTTATGACTTTTTTCAAGGAGTGAAAATAGGTAATATAAAGTTATTTCTTACATTTAAACTTATTAAAGTAAAAAAAATAACAAGTTTTAGGTTGGTTACTCCACTGACTCAACTGTAACACCAATGATCGAAATTAGTAATACTAATGACTTAGCACTTAAGAATTAGCATTTAAACATACTATAACATGAAACTTCATGTGAAAGACAGAATACACTGCATGGCTTACATACAAAAATGAAAAAAGTTTCTGGGATTTCATACTTAAAATGATCTTATATCAAAAAGAAATCTGGTAACACCAGTGACAGAATAGTTAACTTTTATGGTAACACCAATGACTGGTGAAGTAACACCGGTGACAAGAGATATGCAGTGTTGTTAATCATTGTTTTGAAAAAAAATAATGTTTGTAGGGTAAAAGTGTCTCAGTTGTGAAGGATATGATGTTTTAAATCCCAAATTCTTTATTAGAGAACTAGTCAGATAAAATGTATTATGTATTAATCAAAATCTCTTGTCACCGGTGTTACTTCACCAGTCATTGGTGTTACCATAAAAGTTAACTATTCTTAGAGAGATTTGTACAAACTAAGTTAAACTTGACTAATTTTACTTTACGTAGGTGATAAACTCTGACATTCATGCATGGCCAGTGAATTTTTCAGAAGGGAAAATATATTTTTTGAGCATAAAAAATGTTTTGTCATTGGTGTTACATTTATATGAACTGAAGTTGTCATTGGCATTACCAGATATTTAAAACTTCCGTACTTGGAAAAAAAATACTAATTGGAAAATAAATCAATTACTTTCAAATACCATAAATTAGGTTTGCAAAGTAGAATACAAATAAATAATTTTTCAATATAAGAATTTAAGAAGATATTTTGCCTCCAAAAGTACTTGTTTTGTCAATGGTGTAACCATTCCTGTCATTGGTGTTAAACTTTAGAAAGTAATGCCAATGACCGTAACACCGATAACGTATTAGTCATAAAATGATCTAATATTTCTAATTTACCCTGGATAAAGTAAAAGTTTTGTCAACATTGCTTTTAGTTTCCCTAAAGAACATCTTACGTAAAAGAGTTCAGTGAATATCTAAAATCGTTTTGAAATAACGAGGGAAACACCACTGACAAAAAAAGTTTGTATTTGTGTACTTTTTAACTTCTGAAGTCCATTAATATGTTCTGATCATGAATATCAAGGAGCAGTTTCTGTTGTTTTTGGTGAGAAGTGATGTAATATGACTTAGGACTGTTTATATTTTCTTATCAGGAATGATAACTCTTTTGTAGCAAAAACAAAAATAGTAACACCAATGACACAACTTTCTTGTACAGTCATATTAAAAGGTGTATCAGTTAAATGGAAGGTGGGGCTCATATTTTTTATTCAAAGATATATTCTTTTTAATGTTTATTTTATGTATACACGATTTTTTAAACAAAATTTCATATAATTTTTGGCGTAGTTAACCTTATTTGAAGAGAAAAATTCCATTGACAGCATGAATTTGGCTGATTGGTGTGATAAAATCATCCATTGACTTTAATGAAATTAATTATGTGAAAATTTCTATTAGTAAATAGAAAGTACAGATGTCATAGATTGTAAAGCGACAATCAAAAATTGGGAGAAAATAAGAAATAGGTTTTTACAAAGAAGTGACACATTTAGCTGCTTTTTTTTATATTGACCCATATAAGAATAATATTACGATATTCTGTAATATTACGACTTTTCGTATTGGACTGGACTGCTAATTACATTGACCTTTTTACCTTGACCTTGGAGATTTTTGTACTTATTTAAAAAAAACTTTAACATTTGGTTACTTCTAAATTTCACAATTGTTTTCCAGTGAGAATACCCTACTTTTGGTACTATTTAGTTAAATTTGCATTTAAGAAAAGCTTAATCTTTGCTATGTTGCCATACAGGGGCAACAGTGTTTCACAAACACATCTGTTTTTATTGTTCTTCTAATTTCTTGCATCAAATATAACTGAAGAGTTTGAATTCTATATTGTTTTATGTATTATCTTTGTCAATAGTTACTCCTGAAGACGTTTCCGATGCTGTGATGATGAGACCAATATCCAAACCTTTTCGTGAAAACCATAGAAAAACTGTGGTGTTCAGCGACCTGTATGTCGAAATGAAGAATGATAACGTAACTCTTAATTGTGTAAGTGAACCTACTTCAGGAATAATAGATAAATACAAAGGTTCATCGAAGAAGGTTGATTCAAATCTTGGAAGAAGACATGCAGAGGATCAACACCGTAAACAAAATGAACATGATGACTTGGAGAACACCGGTTATGTTGGGGAATTACTACTCACTTCATCAAGGACTGGTATTAGTCGTCAGAAAATGCCTATTAGCACAACTGTGTAAAACACAAACGCTGATCTTCAAAGGCGTTGTTATATTTCATTACGACATGTAATTTGATAGAAGTTGAAGTTAAGGAAGCTCTAAACACTGCACACGAAAGAGTTCTAACTGTAGGGTAGTTTTATGCTGTTAGACTGATCTGCCCTTAGAAGCGAGATAGAAAAAATATTGTTATTTACAGTTCATTACACAACTTGTAATAGAATATAATATGCTAAGCATTAACTTAGACCAAGAATAAGCAATTGAACTAGAGCAAAGCTCGTTGCAAAGCAACGAGTAGGTCTTCCGTCCTGTTTGACCGGAAGTAGCTTTCATTTTTAACAAAAATACGAAATAAAGCCTAAAAAATGGTTAGACTCCTCTAAAGCCATGTTAATTAATGCAAAAATAAGCTATTTTTGGCTACTTCCGGTTTGACCGGAAGTGACGACGACGGACGAAAAATTTATTTTTATGCTCTCAGAGACATATGTTACCCAAAAACTTGTCAAGAAATGCAAACATATGCGTTTTCCAACTACTTCCGGTTTGACCGGAAGTGACGACGCCGGACGTATTTTGACGACCCCGTTAGATTTAGATTGACATTTTGAACAACTTTGCTTCTTTGACGTATTACAAATTCTCAATACGTTTTGAGATATAAAGAAAAAACTTTCGGCCCCTCTAGGCCCTTAATTTTAGGGGCCAGCTCTTTTTACTTGATATCATTTGAAAGATCTTGGAATTCTACACTTCTTTCGTTCTGTATGTTTTAACAAAGTATTTTCAGGTAAAAAGCTATCGTAGAAAAGGTGTTAAAAATTTTGAAATTCGCGATACGTCTATTTTCGGGCCATAGCGAGCGCCGACGTGCGGCACTTCCGATAAAAATGAAATACATTCCGCAAATCTACAGACATAGGTCTACCATACCTGAAAGTATCATGTGTCTATCTAAAGCCGTTTAGGAGAAATCATGCGGACAAACTGACCCTTAAAAAACCATTAAAGTGCCGATAACTCCGGACCGGAAGTGACGTCATCAAAACAGAAAAAAACGCATAAGGTTCAAGTGATGTAACATAAGTCCTGAAAGTTTCACGGAAATCCATTGAGCCGTTTTCGAGAAATCGCGTGCACAAAATCGGTAAGAAAAAAAAACAATAATAATAATAAAAGTGAAAAAGAAACCTAAGAATAACAAGAAGGTCTTCCGCTGAATACGGAAGACCTTAATTATTTCCATTTTTAAAATATATTTTAAAAATAAGTGTTTCTGTTCAAGCATAGTCCATTGCCTTTGAAGATTTTTCATGCAGAATTAAGACAGAGTAATGAAGTAAATAGTCTCAATCTGTACATCTTTACATGATATACGAGGGTCGTTCAAAAATTACGCGGACTTGTTGCACAGAAAAAATATTTGACGACATAATCGGGCAAAATTTCACAAATAATATAAAAGAATCTTTACTTATATGGTCTTCAAAATTTCATATCAAAATGTTGTAAATTGGTATTAATTTTGAGTGATTTTTCAGGACATACCATTCAGTTACGGCGCAGCATAATCGTATTTTTCTGTAAGTCCAAAAAAACTTTTTGTTTAGTGTATAGAACATTTATTTGACCTAGATATTCATATGATAAATCTGTATACAAAATTTCATTTCAGAAAGTTCAACGGTTGTGAAGATAAAGAACTGAAACTGCAATTAATTGGTATTTTTCTATGTCAAAGGGGCATAACTCTGTCACAAATCGGCCGATTATACCAAAAACAGAACTTGACCTAGATATTCATATGATGAATCTGTATATTAAATTTCATTTCAGTATGAGCAACGGTTGCAAAGAAAAATGAACAGAAACTGCAAATAATTGGAATTTTTCCAAGTCCAAGGGGCATAACTCTGTCAAAACTGGTGCGATCGTACCCATAATAAAACCTGACCTAGATTTTCATGAGATATATCTGTAAATAAAATTTCATTTCAGTATGTGCAACGGTTGCAAAGAAAATGAACAGAAACTGCAAATGATTGGAATTTTTCTGAGCCCATGGGGCATAACTCTATCAAAAATGGTGCGATCGTACCCATAATAAAACTTGACCTAGATATTCATGAGATATACCTGTACTCCAAATGTCATTTCAGTATGTGCAATAGTTGGTTAGAAAATGAACGGAATCTAAGTGGACTGACAGACCAACATAACGACTGACAGCAGCAAAGCAATATGCCCTCCCTTCTTCAAAAGGGGGGCATAAAAAGAAGTTAACCTTGCCTATTATACACTATTATGCATCATTATCTTATTTCCATATGAAGTTAAATATGAAGATCACAGACCACAACAACATTCTCTGCATGAAATAAAACCAACAAAAATATAATCTACTAAGGAGTTTAATAGCCATATCCATTTAATAAAGCAACGTGAATTAATAATAAATAATTCTGATATATATCATTGTCTAGAAAAATCCCAAAATAATATTACGATACAGATGACGTTCACTTGGAATTTTAAAATTGTGAATAATAACCAACTAGGATCTTCTTACAATTAAATACATGTATACATATGCATCAAGGTAAACAAAGGCATGAATTATTACGTCTTCTTTGCAACCATTCTATTTTTATTTCTATTGTTCAGATTGCTTTAAAATTTTCTTTTTCCCTAATAATATAACTAGTTTTTAATGGGACAGAAATACTACTCCAATTCGCCACACAATAAAATACCTGCCAATGATGGAATGTTTATGATATGCAATGGGAAATAAAAAATCTGTTTCTAATATCTATTTTGCAAGTAGGATTCTACACTCCAAAATAAAATGAGACTATTACTCTTTTTAAGTCTTAGACACAAGATGGGGGAAATTACTTCCACATCAAAGAAGTTCTTTGAAATTTACATACCTTGGCATCAAAATTAATATTAAAAACAAAAACGTTAAACAACTAATGTAATTTCAGAAAATATGAAATTAAACAGAAAAAAAACTATCAACAGAATATTTTGTTGGCAAAGGCCTTAAGAAAAAAAGTGAAAAAATAACACACATAAGAAAATAAGGTAATAAAAATGAAAAAAAAAACCTCTACTTTGAGTAAATTGAAACAAAAGGTACAAGCTATTTGCTATTAATTTGCATAACACTGCCAAAAACACCAATAAAATTCTCTAAACCAAATCTTCATACTTTGATTAAACACACCATTTTTACAATGCTTTAACCCTGTAAAAAAAACTGTGTTAATATGAAAACAAAAAAACAAAAAAATACAGAAAATCAAAGCTAGATATAATTAAATAAACAAAAAGTGCATAGAAAACTTAACACTAATTTTATACAAATAAAAAATATAAATATATATAACCATAACTATATTGACTTAATATTTTCTAGCCACTTCATATAAGCACATGAATGAAGAAATGCATCAACTTGTTTCACACAAACAAAATGTGGACTAACACGTTTATATGGACAATAAATACAAACAGCAAACTAACACACAGATCTTGTGACAGATCTAATGTTCACCAATCTTAATGGTGCTCACAATGGAACAACTACTTGGATCATTTTACGTGGGAAAAATGAGGAGAACAGAGATTTCAATTATCTTAATTTGGGAGAGACATTAAGTAATACCTGAGAATGAATGCAACAGATATCATGGTTAGTCTTGATGACAATGGCACTTAATTATTACGGTCTTAAGAAAAAGAGGGAAAACAGTTATTTTTTTCTTGAATATACAACATAAATGAAGCTTTCATCAAACTTTTACTGATTCTACACTGGATTTCACTCAGCAGGATTTCAAAACTCAACCAAATAGTTAGAATGAATAAAACACAACAGTCTACCTTTCCCTGACACTGCAATCAAAATATACAAATGATAGGAGCTTCCAATCTAAAAAACATAACTTTGCAAGTTTACAAAATTGTCATGATACTTTGCTATTCTTATAGATCAATGAACATAAATATTCACTCCTCATTTACAAAGTTCATCTGTGAGAGTTATTCCATTAAACATTCGTGACACGTCTGCTAAAAACAAAATATTATTCGACCTGGTACAAGCATTCAGCTAGTAAATTTGACCATTCATTATGAACATATGCAATGTTTAACATTCTGCACCAAGTACATCATTTATACATCCTAGGTACATATTGTAAGGAATGGAGAAATCTGCATATTAAAATATCACTTATTCCCAGCTAACTTAAAAAAAATCTGCCAAAAAAAGTTTATCAAACCTAAAATATATGTTGCTAGCTATATTTCTATGGAGGCAAAATTGTCTTTAATTAGCAAGGCGGTTTTCAAACCCCCCTCACCCTTTTTGACTTTCAGCACTAAATACATTGATGTCAATATAATGAAAATAGGCTTCAGATTTATCATTTCATAAAAATATGATGAACAAAACCCCCCAAAAATAGGTTGGTTTTATTTATAATGTGTTTGGGCCTTAAAGTTATTCCTTCCAATATATTATTCATTTTGCATAAAAAACTTCTTTGTTAATTAATTTTGTGCATGTTTAGAATACTTTGGGTTAAAAATATTTTGAGAGCTGAAGTGGGTACCTCTCTTCCAAATATAAAAAATCCTGGATCTTTGTTTTTAATATATAAATGTATTGTTTATCTAAATCTGTTGAAAATATTATCGTTATAATCCATACATAGATTAGCACTTATACACTTTGACCAATACATCATACAAACAGTTCAGCACATAATTTGATTCTACCTATGGGTTCAGTTTTCTATCCCCCTAGATTCTCTGAGGGTCTTGTCCCTGAGGTGACCCAGTTTGTGGGGGATTTTCCGACTTGTTTCCTCCAAACCAAGGAGTTTCTTTGTAAAGGAACCAGAGGTTACCAGCCCAGACAACCATGTTAAGGAAACCAAATATCTACAAAACAATAAGCATTTATCAATATACACAATATATTTAGATCAAGTTTAGGAAGATATTAATTATAACAATATTGTAAATGTATTAAATTTGGCATGTACGATATTTGGCAGATATAGAATTTTCAACAAATAAGCATAGAATGATTTGATTAAGAGCTATCTGAATGTGCTATATAAATGTTTAATTTGCACGTCATTTGACGATATGATTTTAAATAAAAGACTCAAACTTTGGCCAAAATAGATAAAGATAGGCATTTTAAAAAAAAGTAATATTCACCATATAAGTGGAAATTTTAGCGAGAAGAAAATTTAGCGATTTGTCCTTAAAAAATGGTACTTTAGTCTTTGGGAGATGCAATTTTAGCAATTTTAAAATGCTTACTATAAATTCTGAAGTTAATTACAAATAAAATGCAACTATTTTTAGCAATAATTAATTTTAGAGAACTCAACACCCTCGCTAATAATGCCAAAATTAAATCCTCGCTAAAAATTCTGCTTTTACGGTAACACATACCACTGAGGCATTTAGACTTCCGAAATTCGGAGTCGCCGTCTGAACGCAACCCACACCGGCCTTACACTCTGGTAGTCGCTCAAACATTCCGGAGTCTTTAAAGTCCGTGTAGTACTTTAGGTTGACCAGACCCTGGGCCCAGGCTGAGGACGCGATCAGCCAGAGGAGGGTTATCACCGCAGAGATCACAAAGTCCTGAAATGTCAAGGTCACAAATATACAAATCATAAATCAGCCAGAGGACAGTTATAACCACTGAGATTACAAAGTCCTGAAATTTCAAGGACACATGGATACTTACAGTACAGAAATCAATACTTGTACTGGAGAGAAGTGGAGGATCCAAAGATTTACAATGCTAGTAATTTACTTGCAAATATAATTGGGGGTAAAAATCTTTATTGTCAAAAAATCTCTCTTCATAAATCAAGTAGTAAGAATTACAAATAAAATCCATCACTCAATTTTTTTTTTTTATGATAATTCATGAAAGAGTTTTATAGGTGCACTTGAACTTTTCGATCACACTTTCAATAAAAACTAGAGTTTTTTTTTTAACTATTCACATCATCTTAAAAGTTCAGGTCTACAACTGTGCAAAGATCATCAGCACAGTTTTTCAAACACATTATGGAAAAGACATTTATAATATGCAACCATAAGTCCCCTATTTTGGAACCAGTATTTATGCTTCAGCAATATGCCATATTTTTCTTTTTGAGATGAACAAATATAACAGAACTCAGTTAGAGTTCAGTGTTTTTTTAAACATGCCATGCAGTCAACATGAGCGTAAGTAAACTAGTACTGGCTCAGGCCATTAATTGATTGTTACAGCAAGGATTTAGAAAATTTTAGGTCACTGTTTAGCATCAACTTTTACTATTTGAATTAGATTTTTTTTTATGATGACACTGTATATCAGAATTGATGAGAAAAATACTTAATAAAATAGATTGGATTTAATTGGTTAATCGAGTTTCTAGGCTAATTTTGCTGCACTTAAATCTTTTCCATAATTAATGCACAAAAAATTCATATTTTCAGTAATCAATGGTAATGGAAATTCTTGCAATCATACCACAATAGCCCAGACATTGCTTCTGCGATACAATTCCTCAAAGAACAGGTACACAACAAGAGCAGCCATACAGTACAAAAACACCATCACTCCGAAAAAGACGTAGAACTCCGCGGAAGATTTTGATCCCTCCAGTAAAAACACAGTCGTTACATTACTTCCATCACTGGATCTGTTGCAGAATGGGGTGGTGAAATATTCTTTCTCTAGGCTGAAACGAGGTAAAAAAAATGTAATTGAGTAACTAAAATATCTCCATTCAAAAACAGTCCAAATAAGTTTTATTATCATGAAGAACTATATATCATTGAGATGGTGGCCATCTCAAAGGGCCCCACTTTCAACAATGAACATGAAAATGTAAGGTAGTTTAAAAGGGTTTATTTAGAAGAGGAACATTTGTGTAATACAGTAAAAGTCATTTAGTACGACTTCATGGATATTGTGAATTTACAGATATATATCAAAGTTATCTTGTATTTATATAAATTTACTGGAATTAAAGGAAAAAATTTTTGCACCAAACAAAGACTTTAAACAGAGAGGCTAATTCTGACCATGACCTAGAAACTTTGACCAAGATCACTGCATATCCATTGACCAGTGGAAGTCTGTGAGTGAAGTAATAGCCAGACTGGGCCAAGGAGAGAGAAGATATAATGCTCCAGAAAGGAATTTTCATATAATTCTGCTATGACCTTGACCTTTGACCTAGAAACATGGTTCAAGGTCACTGCACATTGGTTACCCAAAGGCACTCTGTGGGTGAAGTATGAGCCAGATTGGGCCAAGGAGAGAGAAGATATGCTCCGGACAAGGATTTTTCATATAATTCTGCTATGACATTGACCTTTGACCTAGAAACATGGTTCAAGGTCATTACACACCAGCTACATAAAGGCACCCTGTGGGTGAAGTAAGAGCCAGATTAAGCCTAGGAGAGAGAAGATATGCTCCAGACAAGGATTTGTCATAAAATTCTGCTATGACCTTGACCTTTGACCAAGAAACATGATTCAAGGTCACTGCACACCAGCTATCCAAAGGCACTCTGTGGGTGAAGTATGAGCCAGACTGGGCCAAGGAGAGAGAAGATATGCTCCGGACAAGGATTTTTCATATAAATCTGCTATGACCTTGACCTTTGACCTAGAAATATGGTTCAAGGTCACTGAACACTGGTTACCCAAAGGCACTCTGTGGGTGAAGTATGAGCCAGATTGGGCTAAGGAGAGAGAAGATATGCTCCAGACAAGGATTTTTCATATAATTCTGCTATGACCTTGACCTTTGACCTAGAAACATGGTTTAAGGCCACTGCACACAAGCTACCCAAAGGCACTCTGTTGGTGAAGTATGAGTCAGATTGGTTTAAGGAGAGAGAAGATATGCTCCGGACAAGAGATCTCAGATGGACAGACAGACGGACAGCTAGACGGACGGACAGACTGATCACTATAGGGCGCCCGCCAAGCAGGGATCGGGTCAATTACTTTAAAAAGTAATTAATTAAATTACAATTACTTTGACTTTTTCTTCAATTAAATTACAATTAAATTACAGGCTTTCTAAGACATGTAATTAATTAAATTACAATTACTTTACAAAAGTAATTATTAATTAAATTACAAATTACATTTTTATTTTTTTGAAATGTTTTCATATGAATCATATGAGTATACAGAACAAGGATCATTCACCTGTATATATATATAAGAGCAGCTTCTGCATAAACAATACAAGAAATAATATGCTAGTAGGCATTGTGTATCTTTGTGGTTTAAATCACATTTTTTTATTTATAAAACAGTTTAGAACTGTTCAAGATCAGTTTGATGCAATTGCCTCCACACAAAACCTACATGTACACTAATTGCATGGGATATGATATTTGATTAAAAGGCCTTAAGGGGATATTTCAATAGAGTAAAAATAAGTCACAAATGTAACCCCTCAAATTAAATATTTCTTTTAAATAAAGGTAATCTTTTAAAGGTAAAATCCTAAATTGCTATTTATGTTGAACATTTTTACTTCATAAATAAAACAAATCCTTTTCAGATCTATACAAAATACATTCATAAAATTCTGTTTAAATGTTAAAATAATTATCAAATTGAAAGTTTTTTCTTTTCTCAAATTAGCAGAGCATTTTTAATTGAAATAATTATCCCCATGCATTGGCTTTGTCATCTAAATCAAGGAATGAATACCTCTTTAGAGGGGTTGATTTGTTTTGTTTGTAATTTACAGGTGTGATCTGGAGGGCAATTATCTCATAATACCAACAAGAGAGAACTTCATTAATGACACACACATTCCTTTTTTTTTCTTGACACACATATTCTTATTCTTCATTGAACAAACAAAAGAGATTGAAATATAATAAATTATGCATGTTTCATGCTGAATAGACCTAGAAATCGTGGTGCAAAATTCAGGTTAACATAAAACAAAGAAATCAAATTTTATAAAGTGATTAGAAAGAAACTACATTATTATTATTAAAAAAAATCTGTTTTCTGTATAATTGAAGGACTGAGGATATGTTTTGCAATAAAATATAGTATAATGGGGAGGTCGTGGTGACAATTTATCAAGCATGTATATTATATAAAGTAATTGAATGTAATTGAAAAAGTAATTGAAATTACATGGTATTTTTTCCGTGTAATTAATTACATTACAATTACAAGTAATTGAAAAAAATGTTCAATTACAAATTACTTCCAATACTTTTTAAAATGTAATCAATTACAGTCAACTACAATTACTTTTTTCAATTACCCCATCCCTGCCGCCAAGCGGAGCCCTAATTAAACTCGAGATTTACTGAAGAAAAAATCCTTTTGTTCTATATAAACTGATCTCATTCCATACTTTCAAAATATGTCACAAGCCAACTTTGAGGTTGCCTTTAGAATTTACTGTTTTATATCAATTAAGTATAAAATACAAGTTATTCCCTTCTTCAATTTAAATGTTAACTAAAGGGAAATAACACAGTTGTCACCCTGCATGCTTGATGCAAGGTCATTGTCAACGTGCAATGAAGGAGACATCACAAATTGTCTTAAATTCCTGCTTGCGACATGCTGTTAACCAACCAGATTGACTGTACTTCTCTGAAAGATACTATATACTGGATTATTTTCGCCCATTTTATTTTTGCCTTTTTGCACTTGCAAACAATTTTGCCTTATTTTAAATTTTCCCAGTCACAATTGTGTATAAGAAATCACAATGTTTTCTTTAAGTTTGCCCTGTTTTAAATTCACCCACCTGTTATTGGGGCAAAGGGGGGTAAAATAAAACAGGGGCAAAATTTTCCTTGAATATAGTACTAATATTGATTACATAACGTTCCCTGATACTAACTCAAAAGGATAGCTGATCTGTACAGATTCTATGATTGCTTTTCCACCTCCCGGACACTTATTAGCTGTGATCTGTAGATTGGTGTTCACACTGGTAGTAGTGGCAAACGCAAAGATGGCCAGTATCTACAAAATAAATAAAACATGAATAAGTACTAAGTAAATAAAACATACGTAAGAGAAGTAAAACACAGGTAAGTAAAGGTGATGAGGAAAAGGCCAGGTGTGGTTTACCTAAGCTTTACATGTATGTAATTTTAGTTAACCTCCCTATGTTCCTCATATGTTGGATATTATAGACACAGCACACACCTAAAAGTTTCTGTGAACCTTGATCTTGCTTGCTATTGTAAGTACAAGTAACAGTTACAGATAATCTGTACACACAGGCAATCAAAAAACAAAAATTACCATATGCAAAAATCTTACAAGATTGGTACTTATTCTGCCATCACATTCCTTGTTGCTTTCAATTGACATTAAATTAATTAATGTCAGGTGAAAGCAACACAAATACAAATATTTGGTTGCCCACAAACAAAACTACATGTATTCATATTTGCTAACATCTTCGCTAGCCAAGGGTTTCCGGAAATCTCCTATAAGGTTAGTAAATTATCGAAGATGATTTGCAAATGGGTCCAGGTGAGTAAATTTTAGCAACCCTGAATCACAAACATAACCCATCACACAGTATTGTGTACATTACAATAAATAACACAGGGCATTCATTTTAGGGATGTGCCATTTTATTGTTATGAAATCTATAGAATTTATTTTGTCAAGTCTTCAAAATTTCAAACATAGAACTTTTTTAATCGAATAATTGGGGGGACTTAACGTCATTGTAGGTGGAGAAAATTTACCAACCCCCAGGTCCAATATTGTGACCTACATGTGTACATACCGGTAATTTACAGATTGATTGAGTATGATTGACAAAACAATATGTTCTTTTAACTTACCAAATTCATTATTCTTAATGACA
This sequence comes from Saccostrea cuccullata, assembly GCF_032062105.1. Lineage (NCBI taxonomy): Eukaryota > Metazoa > Mollusca > Bivalvia > Ostreida > Ostreidae > Saccostrea > Saccostrea cuccullata. Next base: position 28,979 of record NW_026925691.1, read on the forward strand.
GCACAGTGACTATCATTCGACCAGACGCCCCATAATCCCAGTGAATTATCTTAACCTCCACATCCATACGTTTCCAGTCTTACAATATCATTGCATGCTTAAACCAAAATATATTCATGAATTCCATGAAAACTCCTTCCTGATTCCAGGAACAAATAAAAGAACAATCCATTTTCTCATTAAAAAGTAAGCAATATCACCTTCTTCCTTCAATAGTTAGGGATTACACTACACAGACTTATTTCTTTTATCATTCCAGAAATAGACTACTTATTTCCAACTTTCTTTCACATCCAGGCTAATACAAATTGCCAACTAATCACTTTTTCATTTTGCTTTTTTTGATTATACAATTGTCCAATGTTCTCCGACTTCACCAAATTATTAAAGCTTTCTCTCTGATACTGAAAACCTCTTCCTCCCAGCATTCTAATAATCCTTTATTCCATTCAATCTGACGTCTCCACAAGGAAATTGGCAGGAAATTTAGAACATTGTATTCACTTTGGGACAAATATCACCATAAGCATGATAAGACGTGCAAATTTTTTTGAATTTCAATTGCCTTCCTCTAAAAACTTCAAGTTATAAAACAAATCTCCCAGTTTGTGGTATTTTTCACCAGGTAATTACAAATTTCAAGTTAAGGAAATATTTTCCTTGACTATAAGTCCTTGTTTCATTACAAGGCAAAACAGAAATTGAAGACAGACAAAACACATGAAAGAATGTTTAGCTGAAACTTCCCAGAAGATAAAAGCTAATTCTTCCCACTCTTTTAACTAGAAATTATGACAGCAAATTACCATCCAAGTAAATGTACTATGTAAGGTTTCTGCTCCAATGATGAAATATTGACTGAATTCAGGAGCTGCCTGTAATTGTTTCTCGCAATCATTTCCTAGGGGCCCCTGACATTTCTAAACAGAATCACCTGATATGATATCAATTCAAACTTTATTGCAAAAAATAACATCTCTCTCCAAATCAATTGATCTACTTAGCTCATTTAATAATCAAAGTGTGGATTCCGTGAGTCAGATAGCTCCATGCTCTTATTGTCAAATCTCATGGAACAAGCTGAAGATTAATAATTCAGTTTATCGACATCTCCTAGCATCTTGTTAAAAAAATATTCTAAAACAATAGTTGCCAAGCTTTTCACCACAATTGGCTGGAGACAAAAACCAGATACTCCACAGCATGACCTAAAACTATAAAACCACAAAAATTTGTATTCCTCAAGGCCAAAGATTTATACTGACTCCAAGACTTCACCAATTTGCAACAATGACCAATTTGCTACAAATAATGGCTAGAAAATTTTCTGAAATAATGCTGAACTGTTATTAAGAAAGATATTCTAAGCCTATAGGTTATACAGAGTGTAGTTAAGAATTAAATGGATAATCAAATTAAAATGCATCACTTCCTAGGATGGCTGAAGCCTCAGCATCAGCACTCTAATGGAATATTATTCCCAAGGGGAATCGTCTTCCAACAGTGTCAAACTCAGAGTGATGGATGGGCGATTGTCTTCAAACTGATCATTTGACATTCCACTTAATGCAGCAGAGGCATTAACTAAGAAGATCCTGTTCATTCTCTCACAGGCTGCAGAGTATAATTATTTTCTCACTTGCCGTAAGATATGGCTCTTTCATTAATTGGTCTATAATATGATATTGTAAAAAGCAGAGAAGAAACACCAGGGATTCCAGAACAGAATAAAATTACAGTATAAGTGGAAATTTTAGTGAGACGCAAATTTAGCGATTTGACCTTAAAAATTGGTATTTTAATTTTAGCGAGATGTAATTTTAGCATTTTAAAAAGCTCACAAAAGAAGCTATTACAAATTTTAAAAAAAAAGGAGGCAATGGAAATTGATATTTTTCTTAATATTCTCAATTGATACCTTAAAGGGTCTGCACTTAGTGTGAAACTGTATTTACAGATAGATCATATGATGCTACATGTATACATGTACATCCTATCAATGCATGGCCATATTGCAAAAAGGATCTAATTTGATGAATTTTGTAAAAAGAGGCAATGGAAATTGATTTTTTCCTATTCTAAGTTGATAACTTTACCATGTTTAATCATTGTTATTATGAAAACAAAGTTTCTAGCACTCCATTGTCTGCTGTCCAAGGTTATAGATTCTGAAATAGTTTTAAAAAACACGAATCAAGAAGAACATTACTCAGAAATCATTGATAGGTGTTTGTACTCCATTGTGGGAATATTGGCTTCTAAACTTCAAAAGGATCTCTGGTGTGGCAAAATAGAATTTTCAGCTGATTGCATGAGCATTAACATTCTGTATAGGGCTGGGATTGACTTCCCTAGTTTAATCAAGTTTTTTTTTTCGTCAAAATTTTGTGGACCGTGTGGTGGTAACTGCATGATTCAAAGATACTAAACAAACTTCGTAGCATGTATACGTACTTAAAGGAAAAAGTGCATGTGCATCGGCTAATTGCCTGTTGCCCAATCCTTATTCAGAATTATTTGATAAAATACGTTTAAAGTATGCATTATGTTCTTTACTAATGTTGTTGTCAAGCTTCATCATGTTCATTAATCATGAATTTCTCTGTTTCGCAGTAAATACTAAATAACGCAAATTCCTCATAATAGGTTTGAAAATATGTATGAATATTTATTTCTTAACATCATGGAATTTTCTGCAATTATAGTGATGTCATATTCCAAATCAAACCTCAAATACTAATTAACTTGGGCTAGTTTGCCTTCACCATTTTCTAAAATTTCAGAGAAATCCGGGCAAAAATGAAATTTGTATGCAAGTAGGTCCTTATGTGGTGACAACCAAACAGATAAACGTATTGATAAAACTCTGCATATCCTTCCTTAAAATTTTTTTTGAAAGTCATAATTAGACAATCAACAAATGATCAAATGCAGGTAGGTCTGGAATTTATGGAAATTTCATAATTACCTTGTTTCCCCTTCCCTTCAAGTTTAATTTTAGCAACATAAAGCCCGTATCTTTCATCAACAAAGAGCCATGATTAGTGTCACAGTCTACGAAGCAAATGCTCAAGGCAGATCATATTTGAAGATTTTTCCGTATTGATTCAGCAAGGGTAACATTCTGCTGATAATGCCTTTCCTCTGAGAATCTAGATACTCTTAAATGGTCAATTACACAATATTGCTTGCAGTGGACTGATAGCCTGTTGTTTATCACCATGCAGAAAATTTTTTGGGACATAAAAGTATTTTTGACCAATATTCATCCTAATTTCTTTCCTTGGCAAGGTGATTCTGAATTGAAACAAACCCAGAGATCCACACAAAATCAATATATTAAATGTAGATTGACTTACTAAAATGTATGTGTTTCATCCATACAAAATATTTCAATAGATAAGAAACTGCTCTTTCTGAGACAATAATGATTAATCACAAGCTAATTCAAGATCTAATAGTCAATATTACAGATGTAGACTTGCACCCTATTTAACAAATGAGTATTGCCTGACACTTCTCTATAAACTTATTCTTAAATTCCCTGATGAAACAATCTGTGTGTATAGATGGTAAGATTCAAGATCAACTGACATAAAAAAAATTCCGTTTTTCGAAAGCTCCATAGGCCAAGGGTTTGTGATGAGAGTACAGTGGAACCAATTTGTTGGGATATGTGAAGCGTCTGGATACCTGAATTACAATTTCAAAAGACAAAATAACATTTTTTAAAAATCCATTCTGACGAAAAATTGTCCAGATAATGAAGCGTCACACATATCTGAAGGGCCACTGTAGCAAATTAGAAACCTTTGGCTAACAAAGATAACAGTAATATTGAATATTATTGTGTCAATATACTTAGTAATACCATTATTATAATTATATAAGAATTATGGGGACCAATCAATCTTAGCAGGATTACCTGAGTCTATGATTCATAAATTTTAGATGGATGACACCTAAGCAACAAATTTATAAAATGTTTTGTTTTCTTACCTTGATCTTACCTAAATCTAGTCATTTAAGAAAGATAAATACATGTATTGGTTTAAAATCAAAAAACGAGAAAAAAAAATCTCCACTAAAATGATGGGAGACCAAGGGTCTGTGAGCAGAGTAGCAGATCAGAAACCCTTAGCTAGCCAAGCTGCTCCCTTGTTTTAACTATGAATTTAGATATGATACACATTCAACATGTTCAAAGCAATATGAAATCATCATCATTATAACCTTCTCACAAACTGAGGATTCTTTTTATTACAAAATAATGTCATTTTAATATTTGTCTCACATCACACAGCTGAACTGAGCGGATCAAACTTGTCATACTACGGGCCCAATCAATATCCTCCACTGCTGTGGGACTTTTCCATCATTACAGACTGATGTTTTCTAATGACCCCTAATTGTTTTATCTAGAGAGGCAACTCTGTACATCTGTGAACAATCACTTATGTGTCTAACATTTTCAGAGAGTATTTAATTATGGATGATATTTTTACTTAGGGCAGTAAAGTGCACACAATCTTGTACAGTAATTGTGTGAAGTGTTACTCTCTCTCTCTTAGTGTAGTTTATACACTATATACAATGACAATAGAGAAACATACCAATTTGTAGCGATCAATAGTGTTTTAGGTGCACATTTCTATACTATCAGTAGTTTCAATGAATGCAGAATTGCAGTGGTATAATTATTCAAATTTGAAATAAATAATTCTTCAAAATGTATTCTGTATGCTTAGAATTCTACCAAAAGCACATGATAAACATTCATTCATCAAAAAGATTTAAATAATTTATAGGCAGATTATAAATATATAAATGTTTAGATTTACATTTTTTCTGTTCATACCTGAAAAAAAAAAGATTTCTTGTAGCTGTTAATAAAATTTGCAATTATATTTTCTCCATTAAACTACCTGGTGCAAGAATATCAAAAAAGAGAAATTTACCATCCATTTTTTTTTTATCTCCCCCTCTTACCATGCTTACATATATAAATACATTATATTAATGTAATACTATGTAAATTAAACTTTATACCCGTTCATCCAAACAACAAGAAAAGAGCAAATTTATTACATGTACTGGACATAGAATCAAAACAGGGACCTACCCTCACCCTGCAAAACTAGTCAAGAAGTGCACCTAAAAATCATTGCCACCAAAGGTAGGAAAGAAAGTTTTAATGGAGAAACTGAGAATTGAACCTAAGTCCCCTTTGTTACTTTTTAGGTTTTTTAGCAACCCCTGAGCTATTTTTAAGTTTGATATTGATCCATGATCCATAGCCCAACCCCCTTTATACATCTCAATTTGTATCTGCAATAATTTATATGTGCGAGTCTGAATGTAATAATGCAATAATCATAATTATGAGTTAAAGATTTATCAGACTTCTATTATTTTTCTTTGTATAATAAATGACTATACATACCCATTGTATGACCTTGATGAAACCCTTGGGTTCTTTCAGAGGTTCTATACTAAAGTTGCTTGTACACTGAAACAAATTAGAATCTGTTCTATAGTCATTGAAATAAACAAATATCAAGTTTTAATCGATCTTTTCACAATATCTATATCAAAACAAAACTTGTTTCTTTTTACTAATATGCATTATATCATTCCCAATATTCACTATATTTAGGCATGATAAAAAATTACAATTGGAATCTGGCTGTCAATATTTGACATCCATACACAATTTTAACTTCCATAAGCTGTATATACATGTTCTCATAAAACCTTATAAAGAGCTCTCTTTTCTAAAAATATTTATGTATATAATAGCAGTTTATAATAAATTAAGTTAAATATACTCTGACATTTGATAGTTTCAAATGAAATATATAGGGAAAATACAACAAAAAAGCATTTAAAGGTGGTCCCTAAAATAACATCAATTACTGAATAGAAGAAGTTTGATAAATCATTTCTCAGTTTAAAAGGTAGTATTTTTTCAAAATTTTATGGTTTATATCATCTTTTACATATCAAATTCTATATTTTATTGTTATTTATGAATAATTTATTTTTACTCTCGCTCTCGAGACTTTGAACTCTCCCGAGCGAGCTTTCACTACGCTACAAAGTATATACACTATTCCTATTTAACATGTTTAATTTTTGTAATTTCAAATCGAGGCTTACCGAGAATTAGGTATGGATTTTCATTGGCTGATACATTCTCTTCGATGCTAAGATCTGTATTCTTTAAAAAGTCATAGGCCGCGCCTTTACTTTTATCTGGTTTTATAATAAAATACCTTTGTCTGCTTTACAAGGAACAAAAAACGCACATATCTTTGTTTAAAAAGTAAATTCTCATGTATTTTCATGGGAGTCGCCATCTTGTTAGTCGGTTTAGCGATCATAAAACTTATAAACTGGTTACAAAAATTAAATATATATCAGACATTTGACTCAAATGAAATACTCGGGCAAAATACAACAAAAAAGCATTGAAGTCTGGGGTAAACGAGACTAATCAGAAGGATGATCAATTACAAAGCGATGCACTACTTGTTTAACTTTAGTTGTTGATATTTAAAGAGTTATCTTTCTTTTACTCCAAAACTAGATTCAACATGTAAAAATATTAACTAATCAGTGTTTAGTATTAAAAATTATATACATTCTGAGTGTCAGATCAATATTTTGACCTTTAATATACTTTCTCTGCACATAAAATAGAATATGATGTTATGAGTTTTTTTTTTTACTGGTCTAATTTTTATATTGGTAATGTATATACATTTAAAGTATATCATCCACTCAGTCTCCGCATTCTTAGAGAGTTACTGAGATTCTAGTTCTCCTACATGCCCTATTTCTGTCAGCTTTGCCTCGTAAAAATAGCCTAATTTCCTTTTTTTTTTTTTGCTGTGTCCCCAGACGAATACTTTAACTGCATGTATATAGTCTGACATATTTTAGAAGTACTTCAGGATTCAGTTAGAGAAGTGAAAGCCAGGATAAAAACAGGAACAGAAAATTGTGATCTGGTTGGGATAGCCTGCCAAGAGAGCGACCAATGTCTCTTCTGTACAAAAAAATATAAGGACTTGCTTTTGCCTGGTTTTTAGCTATTTGTTTTGAATGTAACTATAAGATCTTCCCCATGGCTACTTTCACTTCCATGTTCATTTTCCGGAATGTCGATAAAGTAAAATCTCTCTGATTGGTCAAAATTTAAATGAAAATTTTTATAAGAAAGGTCACCATGAGATGATCCTGAATGAGGTTTCTCAACATCCTTGTGTAGCAATCTTAATGAGAGCAGATCAAAGGACCTGATTTTAATCAGATTGGGAGTCTTTGTTTGATAAGAAATTAACTATTGTATATACTCCCAAGACTTAAAGAATTTTGATTGCAAAATTTGCAGTAAAATCTTCATGTAGATACATCTTCAAGAATGATGTTTTCATGAATGGTTTTCAGATCATGAATTCAAAGTTGAATTTATCAGTCAGGGGTGGTACTGAAATCAGTCATTTTTGAAAATGATGGATAATGGTCATTTCTTCTAAGTATATAATGTACACAATTTTCTGATTTTTGTAAATATGACGTCTTTTCATCATATTTCCATTCTCAAGTCAATTTTCCCATCCCATTTACTACAGTAATTAGATATAGTACACTATCCTGCCATAGACCCTTGTGTAGAGAAACATCTTGACAAGTAATTGAAACCAAAATAATTTTTTTCAGTGCGCCCCGTAAAACTAATGGAAAAAATAAATAAAAATATGCAAATCAAAAAAGACCAATTTTAACAATTTGATAAAAAATGATGAACTCCAGTCATTTTTAATGTCAGAGGTTACTCTATTTCCAAAATAAATTTCAAAATAGAAATGACTGTTTTGATCATTTTACTAAAAAATGATGAATTTCCATCATTATTAAAAATCAATTTAATGACTGAAAATCATCATTTTTAAAAATGATGGATTTCAATCACACCCCTGACTGTTTATCAGTGCACCTCAGTGAAATTTCTGACCATTCTGAAGAAGAAAAAAAACTTCCAACCTCAGAAATAAATTTGATTCAGGAGGTAAATAAAGCTGCTTCAGGTAAGTAAATAAAGTTATGTATGTGGACCTGTGTAGTAATGGTTCTATCACTGATTGACTGCATCTTTCTTGGTCACAACGTGTTCGTGTTGTAAACAGGTAAAGTATGTGTACTGGTGACCAGAACAAGACGGAGTAACTTAAATGAAATATTTATATTGTAAAGACAGTTCTTTTTTCTGATAAATTGAAGCCTTACACACATGAGTCAGAATCATAAATAGTAATTTTGAAATCGGCTAGGCTGAAGTCTTATGACAAGTTACCCGGTTTAAGGAAATTTCCCTTTTAAAAATAACCGCAAAAGATTGTTCTTGGTTAAAATACTTGCTTAAGTTTTGTCTGCACCAAGAAACATAAAAAATTTCAACAAGACGGTAAAAAATCAGCAATTTTTACCTTTGTAACAGCATCCATTTTCAGTTTTCGATCTGTTCCCGAGTGTTCGGCATAAGGTCAAGGTCAACTAGATTTAGTGAGCCGTTCATAGAATGATTCGTGCGAAGAAAAGTGTAATTCATTAACATTTTATATTTGAAATTTTGTTAAAATTGCTGATCAATTTGATGCCGATTAAGTATAAAAAATAGAAATATAATAGCATTAGTTAAGAAAATGCGAGGAAGGCGTTTGTGTGTGTGTGTGTGTGGGGGGGGGGGGGGGGGGGGGCTCCTCGGTGCAATGTACAAAATTAACAAATTAAATGAAAAAGAAACGTTTAAACCTTTTTTAGCTCACCTAAGCCTAAGGCTCAAGTGAGCTTTTCTGACCAAAATTTATCCGTTGTCTTTCGTCGTCGTCGTTGTTGTTGTTAACTTATCACGTTTTGGACTTCTTCTCTAGAACCACTGGGCCAATTTCAACCAAACTTGGCACAAAGTATCCTTCGGTGAAGGAGATTCAATTTGTTCAAATGAAGGGCCACGCCCTTATTCAAGGGGAGATAATTCAGAAATAGTGAAAATTTGATGCTATGATTTAACAATCTTCTTTTCAAGAACCACTGTGCCAGGAAAGATGAAACTTATGGTGAAGTTTCCTCAGGTAGCAAAGATTCAAGTTTGTTCAAATCATGACCCCCGAGGGTAGGATGGGGCCAAAATGGCTGATCAAAATTTTACATAGGTGTAGACAGGGAAATCTTTAAAAATCGTCTTCTCAAGTACTTCAAAGCCATGATTAGTGATTATATATGGAATCATTCTCAGGTAGTATAGATTCTGGTTTGTTCAAATTATAACCCCCAGGGATAGGGTGGGGTCACAATGGAGGATCCAAGTTTTACATTAAATATATTACATAGAAAATATAGAAAAATTCTTCAAAAATCTCCTTCTCAAGAACCACTGTGCCAGAAAAGTTGAAACTTATAGGGAAGCATCCTCATGCAGGTAGTGTAGATTCAGGTTTGTTCAAATCATGACCCCTGGGGGTAGGGCGGGGCCACAATGGCCGATCAAAGTTTTACATAGAAATAAATAGGAAAATTCTTTAAAAATCTTCTTCTCTGGAATAGCAAAGGCATGAATGATCATATTTTTATGGAAGCATCCTCAGATAGTGGACATTTAAATTTGTTCAAATCATGACCCCTGGGTGTAAGGGTGGGGCCACAACATGGAATCCAAGTTTTACATTGAAACATTTAGAAAAAAATCTTTAAGAATCTTCTCAAGAGTAGCAAAGCCATGATAAGCCCTATTCATAGTGTAGATTCAATTTTGCTTTAGTCATGACCCCTAGGTGTAGGGCGGGGCCACAATGTAAGTTCAAATGTAAAGGCCAATAAAGCCACAGGTACATGTAGTCAAAGAAATATGCATGCATCCTTAGTTAGTGTAGATTCAAGTTTGTTCAAATCATACCCTCTCCCTTTTAAGGATTGTTTGGAACCACTTTTGGGTTTTAACTTTTCAATAATAAACTACATGTAATTGATGCTTTTTTCCTAGCTATATTGCTCAGGTGAGCGATGTGGCCCATGAGCCTCTTGTTTTATTAACTGGTATAAATCCAACAACATTCCCTTTTTTTCGTGCACAACTGATATTTTCTAAGATTTTTTTTTAATTTTATATTGTCTGTTACTGTCATTTATTGATGCCATAATGTTATGTTCAGTCTTTCTTAATCAGTTTTATTATAAATTAGTCAGGAATATACACTGCATTGATGTTAACATACCAGTCAGTGTGTCTCAAGTTATATATATCTGCTTTCTTCCTCCGGCAGGAAGCGAGAATGGTAGTGAATCCAAGGATATCAGTGAATTTAATCAGTTTTCAAGTATTTAAAACTTGTTCCTCGTTTTAAACTTGTATTTTTGCGTGAAGTTAGTGAAAAACTGAATTTATATACATGTATTTATTTCCTTGAGTTTCATTGAGAAAACTGTAAAACTGTACATGTTTTGTATGTAAGAAAAATAGAGACTCAATGTCCACAATATTAATAAGATAAATTAAATATGCAAAGCATTTACATTAATTTATATTATATAATTTCATAATTACATTAAAGTTAGCATTTAAACATATTAAACATATGGTTTCAAAAGCATGTGCCATTCCTGACCAAGAGTATGTCTGTTAGGCAATACATTTCTCATTATTTTTATTCTGCGTTTCAGGATATAAAAAAATTTAGGAGAAATTCACAAAATGTTGAATTTCTTGGAAACTTTGTCCTTGCTTGAAAAAAAATCAACATTGAATTTGGGACTTCGATTAATGGGCTCCAATGTTTGTTTGTTTTTTTTTTTTTTTTTTTTTTGTTTTTTTTTTGTTTTTTTTTTTTTTTTTTTTTTTTTTTTGTTTGTTTTTTTTTTGTTTTTGTTTTTTTTTTTTTTTTTTTTTTTTTTTTTTTTGTTTTTTTTTTTTGTTTTTTTGGTAATCCACAAAATTGAACGATGTGTAGTTTTATTTCTACTGGGTGTAACATTTTAGTCAATCAATATACGATCATCAAGTTTGGTAGATTTTATTGATGAATATGTTTATAATAATTAATAAATATAAAGACTCGGGGAAAAAATTCATATAAACACGAAGGTTAAGTGTTGATTTTTATCCCGCTACGGTAAAAACAAAATGTAAAACCTAAAACGAAGAAAGAGAATTGATATAATACGAACTGGGGAAGTACCGAGTATACTTACATGTATGTTGTCAATGTAAATTTACTGGGTTTATTATTGAGAGAGTTGGTTGCTTGGTTTATGACACTGTCATTTTTCATCGTTTGTTTTTTTTTTCTATTTTTCTCACGCATGCTGTATTGTGTTGTACCTATTTCATGTTTGTATTTTCTCTATACTGTAGTACAATTTAAGAGAATAAACTATTGTATTGAATTAAATGACTTTCCTACGCGTTTTCCAGGTTCATGATTGTGTGCTTATAGAAATGAAAATAAACTAGATGATCTTATTGACATACACCCTAAAACTAAACATAGTTGAAATACATGTACTGTAAAAACAGTGTCTTAGATATATACTCTGCAAGTGTTCAAAGTTACAGAGAAAGTGTATACGTTTCCAAATTCTTGATGTTTCTTAAATTCTTTGGATTACATTCTTTGTATATTCACACCCACAAATATCACTCAGAATTTAATAGAGAGCCAATAAAAAGTTTTTTAAATATGAAATTCATCTCACACACAATAGAATGAAAAAAAGGATTTAATGAAAATCCAACATGAAATAATGAAATGATAACTACATTGTTCCTGTTGAGAAATGAAATTCATACAGTCATGTATAATATACACTTAAAGTGTATGCAATGTACTTTATAGAAAAATCAAAATTATTTAAATCCTGCTTAATAAGAACTTTCTGATGCAATCCTTACAGGCACGTAGCAACAGGGGGGGAGGGGGAGGGGGCGGCTGGCCCCTCACTTTTCTTCCCAACCTTACTTATACTATAGGAAATGTTCATTGAAAGGTAGGTTGGCTCCCCAACTTTCTATGTTAAGGAAAATGTGAAAAATTGGTACTGGCAGAAGTTAGTATTGAAAAAAGTTGGCCTCTAACCCACCCACCCACGAAATATGATTTTCGACTTTGGGAAACTTTCATTTTTTTTTTATTTTTTGGCTTGTCAACTTTTTCAGGTAAGTAAAAAAAATTCTCTGGCTGGCCCCCACTTTCAAAATCGATGCTACGTGGCTGCTTTAATGTTGTCTCTCTTGGAATACACGATCAAGAAAAGAAAACCTGATTTTCTACATCTCAGTTGATTTCTTTTAATTGAAGCATCCATTTTAATGCGAAATAAACAGATACATTGTCAAACAAGCATAAACTGATAAGAAAATAAATAGAAACAATCTATCGAGAACGCGAGCGAGTTCTTCCCATTCCTTTCTCAAAGCATCAGAACGCTGTTCCTTTTGGAGACGGTTATCGTTTTCCTGGGTTATACTTTTCAGAACCATCTGCAGCATTTCTTGGAGTAAGACAATGTCCACTTTTCTATCTGAATTGTCTTCGTCAACTTGATTATCGTGTGCTTCCTTGAACAGTCGCTTTAGAGAACTCTCTTCCTTTAAGCATATTTTGTAACCCTGCTAAAAAATAAAGTTTGTTACGGGCTTGACTCATAACTAAACTTTTTGGTGCGAATACGAATCTTAAATATATCCAAAATTCTATAAAAGTTAAAAAGTATATATATCGCTGAAGAAGAATGTGCATTATGTATTTATAATGAGGTTAGACGAACCAAATAATTGATATCGTCAAATTGACAATTTACAGTTTCTTGTCATATTACCTGGGCACCTGGATTCTTTCGTTTTATGGTTTTGTTGAAAGGAACCGAAACAAAGAGAATACGTGAGAGAGATCCGAAGAAGATTCTTTTTAAAATGGCTGGAACCTCTCTGCCCGTATCCCCATAATGGTAAATGTTCATAGTCAGTGCATTGATACTTGTAGAAAGGGAGATAAGGAGGATCGATATTCCGTAATATAAACCTGAAGTGTCATTATAAAACTATTTCAAGAATGTTAATACAACGTTTCATGTCAAAAATAATATAAGATTTTTTTGTTTGTATTTCAGATTGACATAAATAACCTATATTATATTTAACCCTTTAACACTCTGTTCTTGTTTTTTTTTTTTTTTTGGCTCAAAGACAGTAAAAGAATTGATTGCAGTTTTAGACTTACTAATGAGAGGGACTGCATCAGACACGGGAGGGAGGCGGTCGGCAACAACCATTTGTAGAACGACCATCGACAACAATGTAGTAATTCCTATGGATATTTTCTCCTCCGATCCGTGGATAAAAAAGCCAAGTAGTGATATGATGGTAAGTAAAATAGTCGGCATCAAAATATTAAACAGGTAATATAGCGGTTTACGTTTGATTACTATCTTGTACCTTACATAAAGGAATGGGTCTGACCAGGCAGCATAAAACGATGAGTAGTTGTGAGTAGAATATTCCACAAAGTCGAACTCCGAATTAGGATTATAAAAGTCAAGGTGGGCATCTTGATTCACTGGAATAACATTAATGTAACTATTGTCAAAAGACCAAGATCCAAAATCAAGGAAGCATGTCTGCACATCAAAAGGAAAATATTGAATATCCATAGTACACGTGCTTTTAAAAATCCATTGTGACCACCACAAAACCTGTCCTTGTGAGCTGATAGGGATATTCGTACTGATTGAAGATTTCATGCTTGAATCAATCCTGGAAATAAAGTGAAACAAGGTGTTAACGAACAGTGAAGCACAAAATTCAAATTGTGAGCAAAGCTAAGGTGGACCTCTGAAAGCAAAGGAGGTTGGACCACTTGCCATGATAGAGTATTTGTGTTATTTTCAAGAATATAAAATACGAGAATCATAGAAAAAAGATTAGCTATTAAAGTTCATGAAACAATCATCAAAATTAATTTTGAAATGTGAAATGAAATATTGCATGAAACTTAAAATAATTTAATTGAAAGACATTTACGAGTTATGTAGAATGATATCCGCTTTCCACACTTGATCATATGGAAGATGAATAAGGGTAATGTTATCATATTTAATCGGATCCCAACAAAGTTTTGGATCTGTCCAGTTCTGTAAAAGAATATTGAGTATATCAAATATAATGTAATTTCAAATTTCTGGTATACGCCATTGCTTTATTACAATCATGGTAGTTTAATTCTTATCCAATTTGTTTTTTTTTTCAGAAAGCCTCTGCATGTACATTGTACACGATTTATGCAACTTTTTTTTTCAAATCAAATGATTTTGTGAAGTACTATGATTAATCAAACAATAAAATTTTGTATGTTTTTTAAAGCATAATGTAATATTACTTATACACCTGTATAGTGAATCAAAGAAATAACACATAACACTTTGGCCAATTTACCCTTACCTCCATCGCTTTATAACACGACACCGTTATCTGTTTAAAACTTCTTCCTGGCATATTTCCCTCTTCATTTTTTTAATGGTAATTTTTTTCTCACTTTTAAACGTCAATTATTAATATTTCGGAAATTAGATGTTGCATTACTTTTATGATCGACAGTATAATTCATTTCTTTTCAAAATTGTCCTGTGTCTTATTTTAGTTTATTGAAATAAATGCATAAAATACTCCCCATTTGGAGCCACGCACTGGTAGTTAGCAACTGGTTTCGTTCGTCCTGTATTAAAAATTAAAAAAAGTTACATAAGGGATGAAATAAATACATTCTTTTTTCATGAAGGATTTTAGTCAAGGGAAGAAAATGTTGCAGATAGGATTCTTTTTAAATTCTAACGAAAAGTATTGAAGTAGTATTGTCTTAAAACGTGTAAGGCTTTCTAGGGCCCATCTTGTCATAGGATGCTAATACGGTTTGTGTTAAGCATTCTACAGTTTTGTTAATATATGTATGGTTATAAATATATACAGTGTATTCTAAGTATAGGAAGAGAATGCATTGGGTTTGATTTGGATACTTAGATTCTCAAAAATGAATGACAAAAATCCCTGATTCCCCTCTCTTTCTTTAGATTCTATGTACTTTTAAACATACGGCATTGTACAATGTCAAAAAAGATTTACTGATTGATAGTATATTATTTAACGTTTCTCTCGAGAATTTTCACTCATACGGAGACGCCACCACTTGCCGGTGGAGATCTATAAATTTTGTCCTGAACTCGGCACACAGGGCCATCGAGCAGTTAGGGATCTTTTTCGTGCCAACACCTACTGCGGCCTGGGACCTCGGTTTAGACGGTCTCATCCGAAGGACCGGTCTCCGGGGATTCGAACCCGCGACGTAAGGAACAACTCCTTACTTCGCGTTGCCCGTGTGGCGCAGTGGTAGGAGCGTCTTCTCTAGAGTCGCAGAGTAAGGATCTGATGGCGGGTTGAAATCTAACTGCGGAATGTCGAGTCCAGTCCTTTGGATGAGACCGTATAAACCGAGGTCCCATGTTGCACGGAAAAATCCCTCACTGCTCAAGGTCGAGCATAGGTCAAAATTTTGCAGCTCTCCATCAGCAATCAGCCATATGGTGTTTATTTCTCGTGAGAGACTTTAAACAACGAAGATACTAATAAAATAAAAAAGCAACATTTCTCTAGAGGGACGTCAGGCAACGAACGAGCGAACAAACAAACGTTGTTACTCTACCACGTCTATAATCCCAGTGAGAGTAACTGTCAGCAGCACGTCTAAGCGGTCCCTGTGGTTGTTGGAGGGTCGAATGTGTTTGCTGTAGTTCCTCATTAGATCTCTTTCTAACCGTATTTCATTCTCGTCACAGAAAAAAAAACTGAAAACTGTAATTAAGAAAATCAATGTAAAGATTACGATATCGTACTTATGATAAAAAATTTAAGTGCATGTATGATAAAAAAACAGAAACTGATTTAAAACAAAAACACGGCTTTTGGTAACATTCAAGTTCTGTTGTACTGCATTGATGTAATCAGACTTCTGTATTGGAGTTAAGTATGCATTATACATCAAAGAAAAATGAAAAAATAATAATAACTAAAATTTATTTTCAGTATTATTATTTTTTTTAAATATTCCCAATCTTTATTAGGACTGATGAGACGACAACTAAAATGAATAACTAACATAATGTTTTGCCTATTTGCACACTTTTTGCAATGAATCAATTTAGTGACCTCTTAAAACATTGTTTAAACATAATACAATGTACGTTTAAGGCTGAGAACAAACGACACTTAATACATGATAAAACTTACCGATGGCGAGGAGGAAGGTTTTGAGTAACGTCATGGTTCTGTGATTAAAAAAAACAAAATAAAAAAAGGATTTATGCACATACCCAGTTAGTCTGAATTTGATATAAAAATAATATTTAATTGCAAAATGAATTAAACGTTTAACTTACTTAGAATATTAAAGTATTTGATTCAATTTACAAGTACATTATAATTATTAAATGGATACGAACTATTCACGGTAGCTCAGTCGGTAGAGCGCCCGCTCCGTGATCGGGAGGTCGTGAGTTCAAATGTCGACCGAGACTGACCTAAATCGATAAAAAATGGGTAACAACTGTACTGTTCTTTCGCCATGCGCTTGGCACTTTGGAGTGAAAGTTGCGGATTGCCCTTCGGATGAGGCCTTAAAAACTTAGGCCCCATGTCACGGCAAGTGATCCCTCACTGCCTGCTCAATTGCCCTGAGTGGCCGGTCAAGGTCAAGATTTGAAACCCTTCAACGGTATAAGGTGATACCTCTATATGAGTGAAACATTCTCGATTGGGACGTTAAACAACAAAGAAAGAAACAAACAATCAATTAATCATTAAATGGATACGGGTTTTTATGAAACAAAATATATATACTTATAAAACTATCCTTAGTTGTTACATAGTTACATATATTTACATCCACTGAATATTTTCTCCTTTATTTCTTAAGAAAACCCATTGCGGTAATCACTGCATGAACTACATTAGGCATGTCGCCTGTACAGATTTCTTGATCAGTGGCTGTTCCATCAATGAAACGTATAAAGACGTTCGCATCATTAATACAATAAATAAACTTTTTAATCCTTCTTTAAACAGTTAAATGATTATTTAAACAGATATAAATATAAACAATAAAATGTCTTTCTTTCTTTGTTATTACTTACGCGGGTTATGTATTTTTTCTGCAACACCTGCTTTCGTTAATTCCAGTAATAAAAAACAAAGAAAGCATTTTATTGTTTAAGTACCTAACAGCATGAAAACTATTCCTATAGATATGTGTTCGTGGTAAGTTTGGTAAAAAAATTATTGCACTTACACTTATGGAAATCCAAATGATAATGAAAATCCTTTATTTTACCCTACCTCCAATAACACATTGAAAGACACTGAACATGCTGAACATTTACAAAATTAAACGACCTGACATGCAAGTGACTGTGTCGTAGTCATTAAGCATTGGTTTCTAATCTCAATTAATTATCACTGTAGAAATATCTTTGTTCATTTTATATTGGTAAACGATACGGAAAACAAGCATACATTTCTTGTTTGTTTTTCCAATCCAACATGGAATTCATTATCTAAATGACTTCTCCGAACCTCGGAAATATTTCCCCTGAGGAAAACAGAATAATCACTCTGCCTTTGCCAACAATATTGGCGACTTGCTTTGTTTCTGTTGATATCTAAAATGTGTTACTGGTTTGTATACGTGACTTCTGGTGCTTTTAGCATATTTTTGCAGAGAATTATTTATAATAAAACGTCACCTATATCAAAGCTTCTTGTTCAATTAATTATAAAAATATGAGACTCATCAATATTTATACACTTTAATCCAAATGAATAGTACAGACTGAAACAGTTAAATGCATTGCACAACGCAGTAATACGCGCAATTAATGTCTTTAATGATGGTACTCTTTTATAACTTTATTTAATACCTTTCTTACGGTAGTTTTTATCATTTCAATGTAGATAGTTGATGACCCTTGTTGTAAAATGGTTGGAAAACGGAAGGAGGATATGGGGAAGAAATTGTATTAATTTTCTGAAAAAATCTGATCGTTTAGTTATGTAGATTTTTAACTGAATATGGGGAGGTTTTATAAGGTAACTTATGAGACAATTTTTATGGCAGAGGAAGACTTTATAAATTGCATAGTCAAAGATAAAGCAAAACCTAATTGACCTGTGGCTGTAAAAAGTCAGGGTGCTCTATAATAATTACATGTGATGGACGATACGCGATTCATGATATTTGCCAAAGCTCTCTGTATATCGGTAGCGGGTGCAGTACATTTGAAAGTACGAAAATTATCTGCCAGATGAATACCGCATATATTTCACGACAGATGACCAGAAAGTATTAACTACTTAAAATGTTTCATAAATTAAAGGACAATTTGCAAACGCAAATGATACAGGAAAGGAAACATGGCCATTGGTTCCCTATTTCGAGCAATGAACTAAAATTAGAAACAAAATATGTCTTCCCGGATACAGTAGGAATTTACTCAGTAGTTGCCAAAAACATATTAAGCAGAAAGAAGATTCTTTATTGCATATTCTTCTTATGTAATGGTATAGAGGTACAAATTTCGATGTCAAAGGGCATTAGTGTTACAGTTGACTATTGCAGGCATTAAGGTGCAATATTTAAAAAAAAAAAAAAATCAAGAAATAAATAAGAAATAAGAAAAAAATATATTATCATGAACGAGGACTAATATGCCAGGGTTTTAAACATGTTCGTCTACTTCACCGAATAAATCGAAGCTTGAAGTTCTATCCTTGAAATAGAAAACAGTTATAATTTTATGTATCGAATCACTAAGAGAAATAGAATCTAGATAAAGTGATAATTTAATATTGATACATGTACATAGATAAGTAAAGAAGTTATAATTCGAGAAATAAAAGTCATCATGCACGTTTATTATAAAATTGTGGCATTAAGTTACCATGAAATGCTTCTAGAAGTGAAAAAATGCTTAGAATTACAACAAATTACAATAGATTTATTTCGTATATAGAAATCAGTTCGAAATTTCTTTTGAAGCCATATATTTTTCACGTAATACATTATTTGGGTCTAAAACTCAAAAACATTCATTTATACAATGTAAAATGGCGTGCATTATAGTGAAATGTAATATATGTAATCTTCGGGAACTCGAAGTTTCTTTGTATTTTCAGGTATTTTTGTCGTATTTATTGATAATAAAGACGTATGTAAAAAAAAACTGGCAAGCTCATCTGCAAATCATAATAAACTGCTTGTATGTGTTTCGTTACATTACTTTGAAGTTTTTAATTGGTGCTGATTGTACGTTTTTTTAGGATTTTATTATACCTGTCTACCAGTGTGGTATCCTTGATATTCATATCAGCAAATGTAGATTTCTTATACAAGAAATGATGCACTTTTTAATGAAGTAAGGCACTCAGACTGATCAGTGTTTTATTTTTATATGATTTGAATTAAGGACAATATCTTAATACACTTATCTAAAAGTTTAAAATACATACATTCAATTATATTTTCCCCCTGTATCTGCATGTAGAAAATTCAACTTAAAGTAATCTGGCATTTATTGTACAAAAAGTATGAGAAGATAATTTGCATTTTATAAAGCTTAATCAAGATGTTCTTATTTATCAAATTAATTCATGGGGGTTCATAACTAGTGTATGTATGTACATGTATGTTTCCTGTTGGAATGAAAGATATGGAGTATATATGCTTTTATACAAGTAAAATTGCAACAATATGTACAATTGATATTACTCGAAAAATATGTTGAACAAACGTTACAATTTTACCTGTATAGATAATGCCAATATTAGAGTGTTTTTTTCTAAATTAAGAAATTACCTAAGACCTTTTTTTTTTTACTTTACAACAGTTACTTTAATTATGGTGTTACTTAAATTCTGTAGAAACCTAATTTTAATACAGTTGTTTTCAAACAGAGCAAATATTTTCAGGACTATTTTTTTGATTCAAGATGCACTGAATAGGAAAATAATATACATTTCAATGTTTTATGTTTATCCCTAGGGACCCGAAATACTTACAATCTCAGTTTCTCTTTCTTCTCAAAAAATAAAATCTAAATGAAATGTACTTGGACAGGCAGAAATCAAATTTCACGTTCTATCTTCTTGAAATTAATCAAACGAATGGGCGTTTTGTTATATCTGATATTCAAAAATTACCCATGTAGATATAAGAAAGCACCTACCTGCCCTGTCGTACCTCTACCAAATAAAATACACTAGAATAATGATCTGCATATGCTGCGATAATGTCTCCCATACATATAAAACACACACACTCTGATACAACATTGCCATTTTACTTACCTAATCTATTTATTTATGTATACATTTGAATCATTTTCTGGAATTGTATTGAAAAACCTTTAAAAAAATTAAACTTAATGTAACTTGTATTTACTTCATATGTAAAATTGTATAATGATTGATTGATTAATATTGTTTAACGTCCCTCTCGATAATTTTTCAACCATATATATGGAGACGCCATCACTTGTCGGTTGAGAGCTGCAAATTCTGTCCTTTACTCGGCACTCAAGGCCATTGAGCAGGGAGGGATCTTTTTCGTGCCAGCACCTACTGCGACAGGGGACCTCGGTTTATACGGTCTCATCCGAAGAACCGGTCTCCACGTCCCACAGTGGGATTCGAACCCGCGACGTAAGGATTGACTACTAACTATACGACTCTAGAGCAGACGCTCTAACCACTGCGCCACGCGGGCGAAGTAAAAGAGTACAAAAGGTGAAGATAAAGAACAGTGAGTTATCTCAAAATAAAAAACTGTACACAATACAATGCGAAGGATCTAAACCACGAACCTCTGGAAATTCCAGGAATGAGATCAGGTGCCATACTTGACATAAAGTTTAAATGTACGTGTACATAAAAACATGTTTGTGGACATTTCCCAGTAAGACACGTATATTGAATAAAATACAAAAATGTCCTAAGATCAAAGTTCAGAGCTATAGTTAAATATATATGCCAAAATAAAATTATCATCCATCATTAGGATAAATGTTGATTTCAATAAATTTAAATAATGAACCTCCAAATTATGTATTATTATTTTGAATGTTAAACTGCTCTTTGCCCTACATTGCAATGATGGAAATGTCTCATTTATCGGCTTGAACAATCAATGATCGTCTAGGCCTCGACAGACTTAATTATGCATATATAAATAAAAAAAAACATGTCATATTTTCCTCACACTTCCCGTTAATTGCAATTGATTTTAAGATGTTAATTTTTAAAACTACTTAGCTTTACTAAAGATAATTAAGTCCATTAAATCGATTAATTGCATTGGCATTATGAGTCAAAGATCCTCCGTGTATCGTTAATATCTGTCGTAGAGAGGCACGTAAAATTGAATCGCTGTAATTTAAAAAAAATATTAATAAATAAATCAAAATATAATTTTTTGGACTCCAGACAATAACTGTGTTTTCAATTCACTGGTTTTAAGATACTTTTATGAACTGAGACCAATAGTATGCATATGTATAAATGAAAGCTTGATTGTTTGCATGTGAGCTACCAGAAATTATTCTGTCTCCACTCAAGTTGCATTACTTATTGAACGACCCTTGCATGTGCTAATTTAAATGATAAATTTTCATACAGTTATGAAATTATTAAAAAAGATTTAGAAAACAAAAATAATATAAACCCAATCAGCCATTATTTATTTTCGAACAGCGAGTTGTATTTAGCAGTACCTACGGTATATTTTGAAGCAGAATATAGACAATTACTCACAGTAAGGAAGAAGGGGGGGGGGGACAAAACAAAGCAAAATAAAGAAAAAAGAAAGGCTCGTTTAATTGTGAGCTTAGAATGAAAAATAAATTTTGTGTCGGACATTTATTTAGAAAAAGAATTCATTCGGGAAAACGTTTATTTTTTTTTGGGGGGGGGGGTGTTTTTTGTTTTTGTTTTCTGTTTGTTTGTTGTTTTTTTTTTCTTTTTGAGTGTAAAAAGAATAATTGGTTGCTACCATATTTCTAAAATATTTATCTTCGCTATACCCAAATATGACTAGAGCACACAATGAATGGAATCAGTCAAAATGGTATGCTGATTTAGCTGTCATGGAACCTTATCCGATCTCTTTTCAAATGTATGTGATTGTGCTGCTCAAATTTTGCATTGTTTATTTGTGAGCTATATTACTGTTCTTTATTTCAGCAGTTGATTTATAGATTTTTAGAATCACGGGTTCAAAATGATAAAGGCAGGAAAAAGTGAAAATCATAGCTCTATCATATGATTGTACTTACCCTTAGCTGAATCTGACTCAGAGGTGACGAGTACAATCTTTAATACCACTGCACGTATTATGCAATCGTATAATAAACGATTGAATATTGTTATAACTGATCAAATGAGTGTAGTTATTTTCTAAATAATTAAGCTCCTCACAATATTTTATTGTGCGTCGGATGCAACTAATATTATCAAGCCTTATTGCTGGCCCTTTGTTTCACGTGACATCTCTCTAAAGGAAAAGAGATATCTAGTGGCGTATGTTCCATACTGGCAAAAGGGCAGCGTAGCCAGACATCATATCACTCAATTTTAAATTTGTTAAAAATATTTGTGCTGCAGTTTGGTTGAAAATGGGGGAAATGATCAGGAAACGAGACAATTAATATAATTTATTTTATGTCAAATGCACAAAAAGAGTTCTAAATTGCATTTTATTTATTCAGCAATGAAATAAAAATTGTTAACGTAATATTTGTTTTTGTTTTATTAGGAAACCGTAAAACAAAGTACATTTTTTCAAACAGGAGGTTTCCATTTTATCAAAGCACGAAGTCGGGTGACATATTGCGATTGTACACTGTACGTATGTTTTTGTTCTCCAGGCTTTTTCTCGGAGATGGCTGGGACAATCTTCCTGAAACTTTCCTCAAAGGAGGATCACTGGTTGTGAGTGTATTGTGTGGTCATTCAGTTTCAAAATGGCTACCGTTGCCATGGAAACCTGCCAAAAGGGACGAATTTTGTCCGCGAGTGTTGTCTCTGGTCCCTTGATCATTCTTCATGAAATTCTTTTTATGTAATGATTAGTAATTGTGCTCACTGTAATTGTGCTCATTGGATTTAAAAATTGCAATTTGTCAATAGTTTCTATGAAAACAGGGGAAAGTGAAAATTCTTTTACTTTGATTTTTAAATCAAAGTACTGAAAGTACTGATACGAGTTGATGGTTTTCCAAGCTTAGCTAATTGGTATTGTTTTAGTGATGATAAAATGAAAGTCTTGTCCAGTTCGGGATGACATACGCTATTGCTTGCAATAGCAGACTTTCTAGTTTATTTTTAATTTTGTTAAGTGTTCATGTTAATTTTTTTCATAGATGCTACGAAAATATGTATGTATCACTGTATCGACTGGTCAAGTGGCATTCATGGATGTCTTTCAACTTCATAGAAAAATTAATGCAAGACATTTTTTTGCTAAAACTAAGACCAGAATACACGTATGAAACATAATATAAACTAGAAAGTCTGCTATTCATGACGAATGTCCAAGGGACCAGAGAGAACACTCGCGGACAAAATTCATCCCTTTTTGCAGGTTTCCATAGCAACAGTAGACATTTTAAAATTGAATGACCAAACAACACATCTACAACCAGTGATCCTCCTTTGAGGAAAGTTTCAGGGAGTTTGTCCTAGCCATCTCCGAGAAACAGCCTGGAGAACAAAAACATGCGTACAATCGCAATATGTCGCCCGACTTCGATGAACATAATTAAAAACAAAAATAAAACTTTTTTTTTCATTTACATTACATATTTTGTGGTACTCACTCGTAACACATCTTATTTAGCTGATTGGTCAGTTAGAAAGTAACGGGAGTGCTTCGATAAGAATATGAATTTATTTCTTGCGTCAGAAAACAGTTTCGTCGATCTGTTCATAAAGAAAAAGGCCAGCCATATTTTACAATGGTTTTCTAAATCAGCATATGAGCGAAGTTAGGTATATTTTTGTCCTTTCAAATATAAATAGATTGCAATAAAATACAATGTCCAGCCGTACAAAAATGTACCTACTTGCGCTCGTATTTGATTTTTCAACGAGTAAGGTGGTCCAAAATTTAGTATCAATCGGAAGTAAAAATAGTACACTAACCCAAAGTAGAGATCTATATCTTCCAAATAACCTTTCTACTGTTGCTAAAAGTAGTATTCCATTAGGGTATACATATCAGGAAATAAGTGCACGCAAAAATAAGAAAAAAAATAAGACTCTTATTTTTGTCATTTTTCTGGGGGCCATATGTCACATCATTCTTTAAGAGAAACTTAAAAAAATGTTTAAATTCTTGGAAATGTTTTTTTTTTTTTTGTTTTTTTGTTGTTTTTTTTTTTTTGGCTTGAAAAGAATAATAAAAATTGAATATGTTTATTTCATTCTAAAGCTATGATAAAGGAATATGAAAACTCTTTAAACACTCATAACAAATTTTAGAAATAGAATTCAGGACGTTGTGTGATTAGCCGGGTTTTGCTGAAAGCAAAGTTCTGGCTATAGGCATCATGATCGACTTTCTTTAGCTTTCTATAAATAGGACAGTAAACAAAAAAAAACAACAAAACAAATAGCGTCAAAGCAGACGATTCCGATAAACAAAATAGTCCCATTACGAGACGATATTCAAACAAATAATCGAGAGTCATCTTATCTTCTTATGAAGCTTGCAATTTTCTTGAAGTCTTTGGATTACATTCTTTACATATTCACACACATTAACACCAATCATAACAAAATGCCCAAAAAAAGGTTTTTTTAAATATAAAACGCATCACAAACACAACAGAAAGAAAAAAAAATACAACATTAAATTATGAAAAGAGAACTACCTGTTGACAAAAGAAACGCATGCATGCAACGCTCTTAAAGGAAAGATCAAAATTATTTAAATCCTGCTTTTCAATTACCTATATACTGCAATTCGTAAAGTTGTCTTTCTTGGATTAAACGATCAAGAAAAGAAAAGGATTTTTATATTTTACTTGATTTTTATTTTAATTGGATAATCCATTTTAATGCGAAATAAACAAATACATTGTCAAACAAGCATAAATTAATAAGAAAATAAATAGAAACAATCTATCGAGAACGCGAGCGAGTTCTTGCCATTCGTTTTTCA
This sequence comes from Saccostrea cuccullata, assembly GCF_032062105.1. Lineage (NCBI taxonomy): Eukaryota > Metazoa > Mollusca > Bivalvia > Ostreida > Ostreidae > Saccostrea > Saccostrea cuccullata. The sequence continues at coordinate 54,292 of NW_026925691.1, forward strand.
GGGCATCAGAACGCTGTTCCGTTTGGACACGTTTATCATTTTCCTGGATTATATTTTTCAGAACTAACTGCAGCATTTCTTCGAGTAAGACAATTTCACCTTTTCTATCTGAAGAGTCGTCATCTACTTTATTATTGTGTGTTTCCCGGAACTTTCGTTTTAGAGAATTCTCTTCTTTTAAAACTGTCTTGTATCCCTGCTAAATAAATTTAAAGTTTAATGTAGACTTAACACCAATCTGAACTTTTCTGTGCAACGATATATGATAAATCATAAACTTTCTTCAGAACGAAATAAGAAGATAATAGACATCAAACTTAAAAGTTTATAGAATTTATATAATACTATAGTATTACAGGGAAACAACAAACTTTTTGAGTTTCATGAGGAAAATAATTATACGGAACAGTTTGAAAAGTTCTGTGTACGAGTGCATTATGATGAAATAAAGTGAAAAGTTGGAATGATCGACAATTTACAGATTCCTGCAATATTAGTACCTGGGCAAATGAATCCTTTTGCTTGAAGTTTTCGTTAAAAGAAACGGAAACACAGAGAAATCGTGACAGGAATCCGAAGAAGATTCTTTTTAAAATGGCTGGAACTTCACGGCCTTTGTCCCCATAATGGTAAATATTCATAGTCAGTGCATTGACACTTGTAGAAAGGGAGATAAGTAAGATCGATATCCCGTAATATAAACCTGGAGTGTCATTATAAAACTATTTCAAGAATATTAATACATAATTTCATGTCAAAAATAATATAAGATTTTCTCTGTGCATTTCAGATTGACATTAATAATCTATATTGTATATAACCCTTTAACACTCTGTTCTTTTTTTTTTGGCTCAAAGACAGTAAAAGAATTGCAGTTTTAGACTTACTAATGAGAGGGACTGCATCAGACACGGTAGGGAGACAGTCGGCAACAACCATTTGAAGAACGACCATCGACAACAATGTAGTAATTCCTATGGATATTTTCTCCTCCGATCCGTGGATAAAAAAGCCAAGCAGTGATATGATAGTAAGTAAAATGGTCGGCATCAAAATATTAAACAGGTAATAGAGGGGTTTACGTTTGATAACTATCTTGTACCTTACATAAAAGAATGGATCTGTCCAGGCGGCATAAAACGATGTGTAATTATGAGAAGAATATTCCATAAAATCGAACTCAGAATTCGGACTATAAAAATTAAGTTGTGCATCTTGATTCACTGGAATTACAATAATGTCACTACTGTCAAATGACCAAGATCCAAAATCAAGGAAGCATGTCTGCACATCGAAAGGAAAATATTGAATATCCATAGTACACGTGCTTTTAAAAATCCATTGTGACCACCACAAAACATGTCCTAGTGAGTTGATCAGGATATTTGTACTGATTGAAGATTTCATGCTTGAATCAATCCTAGAAATAAAGAGATATTGTGTTAAGGAAGAAGGAATAACAAAAGTGCATTCTATTAGGAAGAATTCAAATCGGGACAAGAGCAAAGGCGGACCTCCAAAAGCATGAGAGATTGGAGTAACTGCCATGGAGTAGTATTTGTGTTATTTCCAAAAATTATATAAATGGAAAAAAATGTAGATAAAAGAATAACTATTGAAGTTTCTGAAACAACGAAGACTTTAAATGTGAATTATGTATTGCATAAAAATTTATTATAGTATTTTCTTCTATTATTCCAAGCACTCTGATTGGCCAAAACTTGTTCAAATGATCAAGTATATAACAGCATATAGACTTGTGTTACTATTTATAGACTCTGAAAAGCAATGAAATGATTAAAAAGTCTTCTGAAACAAAAACAATAATGCAGTTTCAAAATAGTAAATACAGTGTATGACGTAATGTTTCTGAAAAAAATTATAATGTGTTATAAAAGATTGTTTAGACAAAACGATGCCTTAATTAAGGATTAACTTTGTATTAATACATTTAAGTAAGATTCATTTTGCTTAAATCGATACAAAAGATCATAATAAATCAAGAGTAGTTATTTGAATTAGTAAATCCCCCAAAACTATTCTATCATTAGAAAAGAAACAACTTAATTTGATCAGTAAGCCTCAATGAAAAAAAAGTAATGAGAAAAACTTGTTTCTTGTTTCCATTGTTTCAAATTTTGTTTTGTCAATCTCTGTAAAAAATACATGTAATATAACACATGTAGCTTTTCATTCGGTCAATCCATAGATATAACGACTTCACAGAAAAGCATATCGACCACGCACTTCGTGCTCGGTCGATATGCTTTTCTGTGAAGTCTAGATATCTGTGGATCGACAAATGAAAGAGTTACATGTATATTTACATAATTACTGAACGATATTTACGAGTTATGTAGAATGATGCCCGGTTTCCAAACTTGATCATAAGGAAAATGAATTAGGGTTATGTTATCGTATTCAACCGGATCCCAGCAAAGTTTCGGATCTGTCCAGTTCTGCAAAATAGGAAATCAAAATTATTATACAACTATTTACCACGATAAATTAATGCGCAGGCTTTCTGATATATCACTGACAGCTGCTTTTCAATAGAAAGGGAACTTGTAAATTTACTCACCTTGACATTTGCAAAATTACATTGTTTAACCATTCTAATTGTACACACAACTACTCTGAAGTTGATTAGAACAGTTTCAGACACGGGGTAAGTTATTGAGAGGCAAGTTTATGAAGCAAGGATATCTGCATTCTAATTTAAAGTCATCATTTCGTGAGTTCTATAAAGGTTATGGTATACAATGACCTTGTCCAAAAACAATTTATTTTTTAAGTCAAATGCTGATTGACTTTCTTATACTGATTTTAAAGCCATTATTTACACACTGAGTTTTCCATGGATTTTTTTTAGCTATTTTTAGATCTTACGGAGCACACAGGGGGGGGGGGGGGGTGAACAGTAGGCAGGGGATGCTCACTCCTCCTTGGCACCCTTATCTCACCCCACTTCTGATGTATCGGGGTTCCATGTTTGCTCTGATCCTATTTTATGTTGTTTAATGTACGTTTGTTGTTTCAATAAATTCCATACAAAGATAATTATACATGTACATACATTAACATAAAGGATGCAGGGTACTTCATTGTCATCTTGCGATAACATGATAGAATATGTTTATGGAAAAACACATGTTCAGCATGAAACTGGACTCAGAGCAAGGTTAAGCCGGATTCATTTTTGATTTATAATAAGTACATGATTGAATGTATTAAAAACTGTGGAATCAGTTTAATTCGCAGAGGTCAATGTTCGTGGATAAGCAAACTTTTACTTTTCATAGGGACTTAGATTCGTGGGTTTCTCGTAAATACGAAGGTTAATTAATCAATACGGTAACAAAATAAACGTTCGAGGGGATGTAAATTCGTGGGTAAGGGTGACCCTCGAAAACCATAAACATTGGTCCCCAACGAACAATGATGATTCTACAGTAATATACTTCCCATTTGGAGCCATGCACTGGTAGTTAGCAACTGGTTTCGTTCGTCCTGTATTAAAAATAAAAAAAATAAAATAACAAATGAATTTAAAAACTGTTTTTTTTTTCATGAATGTGAACGGGAAAAAATGTTACAGTTAATACAAGGTTCTTTTTTTTCTTATAATTCTGACAAAAAGTAATGAAGTGGCATTGACTTTAACTGTCTGAGACTTTCTAAGGCCCCAGAAGTCAAAGAATGCTAACGTCTTTTTTTAGTTTCTTTTAAACATTCTACAGTTTTGTTGATATACAGATGGTTTTAAATAAATTTTAATTCGGTAGAGAATGGGTTTGCTTTAGATAAGTTCTCAAAAAAAAAATAAAAATCCTTGTATCAACCCTATCTTCAAATTCTGTGTTCTCATTGTCATGATCGAAAAAAAAACGAAGAAATCCGTCGACAATTTATTTCATACTAAAAGAGAGTATACCTTGTGTCCTATAATAACATCTTTGAAATTCAAAACTAAAATAGCAGAAAAGACGGATTAATATAGTCTGAAATTGTAATGAGAAGAATGAGGGATCTGGTTAGGGCTGAATATATTATATCTGTAAAAAATGAAAATATGCTTGTGTTATCCCGACTTGGTTTTGATGCTATTTAGGGAAGCTTTTTAGAATATATATATATAATTTTGTGACATCATTAACGTTATTATTATACCACGTCTATAATCCCAGTTAGAGTAACCATCAGCAGCACGTCTAGCCGGTCCCTGTGGTTGTTGGACGGTCGAATGCTTTTGCTGTAGTTCCCCATTAGATCTCTTTCTAACCGTATTTCATTCTCGTCACAGGAAACAAAACTGAAAACTGTAATTAACGAATTAATGTTAAATACGATAAAAAAAATTAAGTGCTTGCATAAAATTAAAATAGGATTCTTCTCATATTTCTTGATTTATAAATTAACGAAAGAACTTTATTCATTAATAACCAATATTTGCCCCCAAAATTCAAACTTTGACAGAGAAATATTTAATTATGTTCTTAATTAGGGGAATATAAGCTGACTTCAAAACGCTGAATATTTTCATTAGCAAAGGCGTTATATGTTTGAAATGACGTCATGAAAATGGCGTCAATTAAAATTTTTAATGATTTTTACAGAAAAATGTATATTTTACGTCGATATTTTGAGTAAAAGTCACCGAACGCAGATCTGATCAGGCTCAATATTTTGATATTATGTGTAGAATGATAATATCAATGAAATATGTAAATATTGTTCATGAGCAAACTTGAGCACTATAAATTTGTCAATTTCAACAAAGAGTATCATTTTAAATTACAATTGAAAATAGAAGATATAAGTAAAACAAAATCTAGCTTCTTTTACAAAATCTTAATATATAACAAGTCCGAAAAGCCTATCATGGAAAGTTTTTGGGAAAAGGAATTTAGCGATATAAACCCACTGCGTTGGCAAAAAATATATGATGAAAAAATTGTAAAAATTAATGATAAAAATATTGCCGAGTTCAATTTTAAACTACTGCACAATATGTTACCAAATAACTTGTATCTTAGTAAATGGAATAAAAATATTGAAAAATATTGCTCTCATTGTCAAGAAATAGAAAATACTAAACATATGCTTTTTGACTGTACACTTATAGAAAATATTTGGAAACGAGTGTCTGTTGTACTTAATGTTAATATTGTTTGGAAACATCTTGTATTGGGTTTTAGTTACTATGGAAACCAAACAAGCACAGTTTTGAATAATGTTTCTTTCATAGCATTTAAAATTTTTAAATATAAGATGAAATGTAAAATGTTAGAAGAAGATATAACAAGCGATGGGCTTAATTTATTTTTGAAGTTATCGCTTGCTAAATTTTACCTTGTTAATCGGCAAGCACAAACTATCAAATTTGATTATTGTATGCTAAAAACTCTGTCTGAAGATTTGTAAATTATTATTATAATTATTTTTTTTATTCATCACTCACTACAAGATTACCCAGTAATCTTGTATTTCGGAGGTAAATTTATGATATGGACTCTGTGGTGTGTAAGGATTGTACCTCCGAATTTGTGAGTGGTCCATCATCTTATTATATGATATATAAAAAAAAAATCATCATATATATTATAGTAAGAATGTATGAAGTAACTATGAGTACGAGACACAATCCATATATATTACTATATGAATACCTTTAATAATATTTTTGAATATTCTTTGTATTTATATACACATATATGTTTTAAATTTCCAATCCAGGGGGCCCCTGGCACCCAAGGTGAGGAATATACGGAGGACCTCTTAGGAGGTATTGCCTCAAAACTTGATTTGTATTTTTGTTGAATAAAAAATCTGAAACAGAAAAAAAAAGAAAAATAAAAACAACTCTCATTGTCTCCTGTCTCTTGATAAATATCACACATAAATTTTGGATGAAACATTGTAAACATTACCTAGAAAATTGTAATTCTTTGAGAATCTTCAGCTAAAGAGAGGTAACTATCAAAGTGCAGAAAAATCATCACATGACCTTGTTGCTTTGTGTCATTTCTTTTACATTGCTGGTAGTTGCAGGTTAATGTTTATTTTGCATATTAACTGTAATATTTTATTGATGTGTCCTTAATATATGTGAAGTATTATTTAATAAAATAACAGTTTAAAAAAAAAAGTCTGCATAGCTTTAGACTAAAGATATCCACGTCTCTTAAATCTGTAAATTACTTTGGCATTCTGAGTCCAAAATCTTCCGTGTATCGTTATCATCTGGCATGACACGTGCGTAAAGTTTAATTGCTGAAATATTGAAAGATTATTTAAAGATCCATTAAAATAGAATTTTTCTGAATCCAGACATCATATTTGCTTTAATTGAAATGTTTTAAAATCATTTAGTGAACTGAGACCAAGAATTGCTGTAGACTTCGACAAGTAACTTAAATATATCTTCAATGCATCATCATTTACATGTAACAATAATTCAAATTAAAGTAACCTTACAAAAATGTTTAAATAAACTGATATTATATTTTTCCGTCAACTTTGCTTATATATCTAGCAATATACCCTTATCAATATTCTATAGATATTGTCTGATCTTTAAATGGGCTTCAACAAGAAGCGTTAGAGGACAGACAATGAATTGATGAATAAACACTTTAAAGAAATGTTTTGCAGGGCAACACATTTTAAAAAGTCCATGGAATCTGCAATAACACAGTGGATCCGCGACATCAGACATATTATTCAATCTGCGATTCTAGAGCAAAGGCTTTAACCACTATGCTAAAGGAAGCCTCTGTAGAATTATCAAATAGTGAGAGTACAGATTTGAATTCAAAACTTCTAGCAAATATCAAATGACATCACTTAGAGTGAAACTCTCTTTTCGTGTGTTCCCTTTCTCTCTTTCTCTCTCTTCTTCTTTCCTTTCTTTTATTTTTTCGATTTTTTGAAAAAATCGTTTTGAAAATATGCTTATAAGGCTAATGAGCCACATAAAAGGAAAATCAAACTTGACATTCGATTTAACACAGAAATATTTACTTGAAATGTTCTGAAGAATGTGCATTGAACATATATGTATATATGTGCAAGTAAAGAAAAATGAATACATCTTGCATCTTAGTAGCTTAAATGAAAATATTTACTGTCTTGGCATTAAATATCAAGTCTGCGTCTACCATGTCTAAAGAAACATGCAAAACAAATGACTTGGGTTACTTTCTATAAATAAAACATAATTATGGACATAACGAATAGTATTTAATATCAAAAGTCCATTAAACAATACAAAAAAAAGAGCAGAGCAAACAAGGACCTCAAAAACATCAGAGGTTGTATCAGGTGTCATGGAGGAGTAAGAATCCCCTGCCGACCAGTCACACCTGCCATATGCATGTGCTCCTTGTCATTTTCGGGAAATAAAGGAAAAATTCGTCATCAATTCAGTGTATAATTATTAACAATTAGTATGAAAAACAAATGAAAAAAGTCAGCAAGAATTTGACAATGATAAATTGCATTTGCTGGCAAGTGCATTGCATTGACCATAGAACTTCCGAAATGATGACTTAAAACGAGACAGCTGATCTACTACGGAATTAAAAATATAGTCTCTGAGAGAAAATTGGATGAATTCTTAAGCTAAAGTTAACAGGCAGGAGGTGAAGCCAAACAATTGCTCTAGCCACAAGTCAAACCGAAAAAAAAAATGCCTTAAGTAATCCTGTAAGTAATTTTGGCTTAGATTGGGACATCGACTTTGATGTAAAATAAAGACATCGTCAAACAACCATAGATTATTAAGAAAATAACGAGGAACAATCTGTCGAGGACGCAGGCTAGCTCTCGCCATTCGCGTTTAAGAGTCTCGGAACCTTCTTCTGCCTTGTGACGTATATGATTTTCTTGAATAATACTTTTCAGAATCAACTGCAACCTTTCTTCAGTTCTTTCATCAGGGGAGTGGTGTTCTGCTCCAGTTTTTTGTGTTTCATTGAAGCAATGTCCGAGAAAAACTTCTCCTGTTTCCTCTGGTCTGTAGTCTTGTCCTTCCTAAAATGATAATCACCAAAATTGCACACTGCTGTTTCTGCAGAAAAATGGAACAGTCAAGAATTTAAAATGCGATATGTATGATGGACAATTTTTTTTTCTCATTAAAGAAACTATTTTGTATTATTTGATTATACCAACAGTTTTGTTTATGTGGTTTTAAAGAATTGGTAGAATATCGCAATTTTCGGAGATTTTGAGTCAGAAACCCACTATTTTAACGTAGATCCCACGCTGTGTGATTCCATACTAGTCTTTAATGGAAATGAATTTTAGAATAAATTAGCTATTCGATACACAAGAGCATGCTCTACGTATGAACAATTTCTAAAACGAGGTAAATTATTGACAAGCAAGTTGATGAAACAAAAATATCATCAGTCGATACAATGACCTTGTCAGCAAATACAATTTATCATTGAGTAAAATACTGACTGACGTTTGTCATACTAATTGTTAGTCCCTTATTTATACACTGAAGTGAAGACAAATTTTTCTGTTATTTCCGGATCATGACAAGGAGCACACGGCGGTTGTGATCGGTCGACAGGGGATGCTCACTCCTCCATGGCACCTGATCCCACCTCTGATGTTTTGGAGGTCCTAGTTTGCTCTGCTCCTGTTTTGTATTGTTTGAACTTTGAAATTGAATAATGTTTGTTATCTCCATATACTTCTACTGAAAATAGACTGACGCTAAGAAGGCCAAATATGCATGTTAATCTCGTGCGGCTGCCTTTGAGATTGACGATAGTGGCCGAGGACTATTGAAATGGGCTTGAGAGTCCCCGTGTAATTTTACTCTATGTCTGCATAGAATCTAAATCTACGATTCTATTTCCCAATGAAATAGAAATATATGGAGTCACTGTCTAGTTTGAAAAGTATGCCTGGGACGATAGTTGGGAACCTGGGATAAGTTGTATATACAGTGTAACGGGCGAAGCTCCTTATGCAAATTATCCCATGTTTCCCAATATCGTTGATGCCCTAGCAACTATACTAACTGGACAATGATTCCTTAAACCTTCATTTGACTAATATCAATATAAAGAATATCTTGATGATATGTTTGTATAAAAGAAAGTGTGTTCATTTCTAAAAATATCTTATATGGAATGCTGTGTATTTATTTTCATAATTACTTGTAAATTATTCATATCTGTTATATATTTACTTTTTGCTTAAAAATCAAATGTTATTGATAAATATTCTGAAAATAAATCTACAAATATACTTTTACAACGAGCAGTGACTATTACAGTTTTACACAAGAACAATGGTCGGAAGCTCTTTTACGATATACGAATCTCTCATACTTTTGCATATATAATTTAATCATTTTTCGAAATCATTTAGATTTGTTCATCAAGATTTTAAAATTTGAAAACACTGGCTCTAATACTTTTGGTAAATATCTACAAATTTAGGATTGCACGAGGGTTGATCCAAAAGTAATGTCACAATGTCCATATCTTTCATATTTGCCGTCATATGATCAAATACAATTTACCAAAAGATGCACAAATACAAATCTAATTAACATTGAAATTTTCATTTAATGATGTTTATTTGAATTTATTCTATAGATGTTTAAAATTTAAAGCATATGGGTGTTGTCGCCGCGTCAAATCTGAACATCACGTTTTAAAGTGTACGAACACTTTTTAGTGTGACAAACACTAAAACGATACAAAAACAGGACCTAATCTCCCATTTAAAAAAAAAAGACACAATGCACGTCATTTTCTAGACTTTAATTGGAAATTTAAAGACGCCATTCGTATTTGTGTTCATAAACAGTGTCGTTTTACTCTGTTGCATTGAACAAAGGAATTGTCGAAATGAGAAAAAAACTCGACGATTTGTAATGCATTTTTGCATCAAAATATGGGAATCATCACAATAAAAGAGACTTCTTTATGGATAGTTTCATCAATTTTTGGAGGGTGATGAGTCATTGAATGATCAGCAGAGGACAAGGAGACTGAAAGATGGTTGGACGGACGGAAACGTTCAATGGTGTCTGACGTTGTCAAAAAAGACAGACAGGTAAGTGGACATGAGAATTTTCAAGTTTTTCTTATGCTACTGCTCAAAAAATTTTGACAGAGGGCTAAATTATGAAAAGAGTGAATGTATAATGGTACCAAGAATTCTTCAAGAAAGATATTGCTGAAAGTGTTTGCGATTCACATATATTTTTTAATGAAAAGAAGGGGAAACGCTTAAAAACATGACGATGTGTATCCGTCATTTGACGTTATAGTTAGGTGCGGCGACAACCATAAACGCACATTGTTTAAAATTCAATATTTTGGAAAGTATACATCATATTCCTTTGAATTTTTCAAGTCTTATTTGAAATGAATATATAATATCGTTATTTTACGTCGATTTATAGCAATTTTATCGAAGTTGTGACATTACTTCTGGACCAACCCTCGTAGGTTGCCTACAAAATCCTTTTAAAATATAGAGTGTGTTTCTGTAATTATTGAAATTTGCATTTAATCTTTATGTAAAATTACAACAAGTTTTCTTGAATTCTAAGCTATATAAATTTCACGAATTCCTTTTAATTCTTTGAAATGACAAATTAAAGATATAGTGAAGTGATTTCATAGGTTCCAATGACTTCGTTAAAACTCAGTTTAAACTGAGTAAGTATTTCTGTGATTTTATATATCCTCCTTATGATCATATACCCCCAAAATTGCTGAAAACATTTGTCGCAATGTATAATCTTCATTCGAATCTGGATTGATTTAAATAAATTAAATAAATTTCACAAACATGCAACATGAAATATATGGAGATAACGAAAAGTATTCAAACTGAAAGGCCTATAAAACAGTACAAAATAAGATCACAGCAAACAATGACCTTCAAAACATCAGTGGGATCAGGTGCCATGGAGGAGTGGGCATCCTCTGCCGACCGGTGACACTCACCGTGAGCTCCTTGTCAAGATCAGAAAATAAAGAACAAGTTGCTGTCCTTTAAAAAAGGACTGCAATACGTGGACCATACGCATGTTTTTTCTAACTGAAATTCAATTAAGAAAATTTTTAGGTGTAGGGATTATTCATATAGGATTATTCACATTTTCTACAATGATCTGCCTACTTATAACTGATTGTAGTCTCAAAGCAAAATTGTGAAATTTTATCTCCGATAAGCGACCTTTAGTTTTGTCAGTTTAAAAAATCGGGTTATTTTGGTACGTGTAACTCATACTGACTTGGACTTGACATCTGTTCTGCATCTATACGGAAGAAATTTATGATGAAAAATAGAGATCTGATGGTTTACGAGAAGCACAGCCCTGTAGTACGCAGATTTTTTTTTGTCAGACCCCCCCCCCCCCCACACACACATTTAAAACCGTTGTTACAGACCTTTATCAAACGATATTTTGTTTGCTGAAACACTAAATTAATTTGCGAGCCTTGATGCACAAAACTAATGCCGGCAAATACTTGCTCTATCTTTTAAAAGCTATCTATATTCGTTGAATGACGTTTTTCTTTCAGATGTTAAGTTACATGTATCTATATACTGTATACAATGAACCCTCAGATATCCAGACGCCAGATATCCGGATGCTTCAGTATCCGGACGATTTTTCATCGGAACGAAATTTTTAAATGTTATTTTGTCTTGTTTAACTGGTGATTCAGATATCTGGATGCTTCATATATCCGGACAAATTGACTGGGAACCAAAGTGTCCGGATAAATGAGGGTCCACTGTAACTTATCAAAATGCTTGTACCATAGAATTAATGTTTAGTTTGTATATAAAAGTATATGTAACAGAGAGAAAATCAGATCTGCCAATGAATATGTAAATGCGATTTGTAGAATTAAAAGTGCGATTTGCCGATGAATGGTATATTTTAATTCAAATAGGGCGAATTATTCCAAGGGCAAGTTACCTAAGGTGCGAACTTTCTGGCACTGTAGCGCATGCGTAGCCTGTCGTTTGCCCAGGTCATCCAGTTTAACCTCGCTTATATATTTACTGCGTGGACCTCAGGGTCCACGCAAAAAATCCGTGTGTAAATAATGGTATAAAAATAAGTATGAAAAACGCCAGTCGGCACTTGGCTCAGTGATAAATTGTATTTGCTGACACGGTCATTGTATCGACCGTAGATCATACGAAATGATGACTTTGAAACAACTTTCCCTACCGGTCCCCAGAAAAACTCACTAAAATGTAATGTCGCCGCAGTCGACTTCAGTATATATGGGATCGTCTGAGCGATCGAAAAAAAAATTATAATACGAAGTTTTCGGTCTTTTTGACCCCAAAATCTTAAAACTTCTTTTTTTAACGAAGTTTTAAACGTCGTTCTCTGAAAAGATTGATAATATTGTTTATTCATGGTAAAAATCGACTAAGAATTGTTCTGAACGAAGCGTGTGTGGCGCATGTTTAGAGTCATTTCTTTCGGATTCATGCAAACAAACCAACAAAATTCTGTTCAAGCTGATCTTGCAAAAATCACAGAAGCAACCAAATTTCTTAACTTGTCTGAAAGAACAAGTCACTAACCCTAATTTCGCGGATGGTATGCAAGGACTAACAGGGTTAGACGAAATGTCCCGGTGCAGATGCACCTCATCTCTCAAGTGTGTGTAAGACTAACCCTAATCAGTCGAATAGTGTGCAAGTTTAACCCTTATCAGTTGATTGACGTAAATGTTACGTCAGGACGACCTTTTAATCTCAAATTATGTAGGTACTAAAGTCATGATTAGTCATATTGATATGGGAGCATCTTCAGGAAGTGTAAATTCAGATTCGTTTAAATTATGATCCCCGGGGACTGGAAGGGCCACAAAGTTGGATCAAATTTTTACAATGGTATATACAGGAAATAAATCTTTAAAAGTCTTCTGCTCAAGAACAGCAAAGCCATTTGTTTGTTGATATTGGTGCATCTAAAGGTACTTTTGAAGTTAAGTCCCCTTTCCCCCACCTTGAAATCCTTTTGATACTACAATTTTTATGATTTTTCCATGCCAGTGTGATCAGGTGAGCGAGGTGACCAATGGGCTTCTTGTTCTCAATGACCCTATCCCTAGTGCATGCTATAATTATACCTGGACATCCGGATCCTTTTGCCCTGGTTCTTTTACAGAGATAGAGGCACAGAGAAGTCGGGAGATGAATCCAAAGCATATTCTTTTAAGAATGATTGGAACTTGATGGCCACTGTCTCCATAGTGATAGACGTTCAGAGTAACTGCATTAATGCTTATGGAAAGGGAGATAAGCAAGGTTGATATCCCATAATATAAACCTAAAAGTGGAATAGTGAGACTGTTCAAAAGATGTTGATAATGTATTTTTCAATAAAGCGTGTTACATACAATGTCTTTTTTTTAAAGGCAATAAAGACAAAAATGTGTAAGAGAGAGAGGGGGGGGGAGGGAGAGAGATTCTTAGCCTTCAACAAAACATATACTACAATCGAAAAGCGTCTTCAAAGCAAAATGTTTTGAAAAAAATAGAGTTCAGACTTACTTTAATCTAATTAAAAGGAGTAAGGAGGAGAAAGCATTCCTTGTTTAGACTTACTTATGAGAGGAATTGCATCTGACACTGGAGGGAGGCTATCGGCCACAACCATTTGTAAAACAACCATAGACAATAAAGTAGTTAGTCCAATGGATATTTTCTCCTCCGATCCATGGACGAAGAATCCAATAAGTGATATGATTATAAGTAAAACTGTCGGCATCAATATATTGAACAAATAGTAAAGAGGTTTACGCTTTAAAACTACCGTGTATCTTATGAAAAGAAACGGATGAGTCCATTCGGCATATTTCAATGTGTAGTTATCAATACTATATTTTATGAGATCAAACTCCAAATTTGGGTAATATCGATTTAGATCTGTGTCTGGGTTGTCAGGAATGATATTAATTTCACTGTTGTCAAATGACCAAGATCCAAAAACAAGGAAACATTCTTGCACATCGAATGGAAAATATCGAATATCCATTAAACAGGTGCTTTTAAATATCCACCGTGACCACCATATTGCTTGTCCCTTATAATTAATAGGGATATTTGTACTGCTTGAGGATCCCGTGCTTGATTCAATCCTGAAAAAAAATATATGTTTATTTTTTTGTTATTTATTGAAGACTATGTGGTAAAACTCATTAGAAAAACATTGACTCCATAAAATGTCAAATAAAAATCATTAACCACTAAATGTTCAAATGATGGCTTGCATGTTGAGTCTGATTCATTAAAAATATATCCGCAACAGTAGATGGTAGTTGTAGACTTACGAATTATACAAAATGATATCCGGTAGACTTACGAGTTATACATAATGATATCCGGTGGACTTACGAGTTATACATAATGATATCCGGTAGACTTACGAGTTATACATAATGATATCCGGTAGACTTACGAGTTATACATAATGATATCCGGTAGACTTACGAGTTATACATAATGATATCCGGTAGACTTACGAGTTATGCATAATGATATCCGGTAGACTTACGAGTTATACATAATGATATCCGGCTTCCAGATCTGATCATGTTTAAGATGGATAAGTTGAACGTCATCGTATTCTTCGGGATTCCAACTTAGATTAATATCTGTCCAATTCTATGAATGATAAACAAATGTCATAAAAAATGCTTTAAGTTCAAATATAACGACCATTGCTATATTGTGTAGCAACACTTCTTTTAATGTTTTCTAATGTGTAGTGTAAAAGAAAAAAGGTAAATACAATTAATTTAACCCCATGATTTAATATGACCTACATATACATTATGTGTACAGTATAACTAAACGCATGATAATAATAATGATTGGATTTATAATATATAGCGCCTTTCTAGCATGAATGCTACCCAAAGCGCTTTACAATCATTATTCCCCAGCAGACCATAACACCCCAGAGTCTTTCTCAGTGAAAGCTGCCGTTAAGGCGCTAGAACACTAACATTAATATTCTGACAATATCTTTCACTGTCTATAGCCAGGTACCCATTTTACACTTGGGTGGAGTGAGGAAATTCGTGTAAAGCGCCTTTCCCAAGGAAAAGGCATTTATGTCGACTTGCCGCAGCCGGGATTCGAACTCACAACCTTTCGGTTTTAAGTCCGGCACCTTAATCACTAGATTAATTGATTGATTGTATACTGTTTAACGCCCCTCTCCAGAATATTTCACTGATATGGAGACGTCACCATTGCCGGTGAAGGGCTGCAAATTTAGGCCTATGCTCGGCACTTACGGCCTTTGAGCAGGGAGGGATTTTTATCGTGCCACACCTGCTGTGAAACGGGGCCTCGGTTTATACGGTCTTATCCGAAGGACCGTCCCATTTAGTCGCCTTTTACGACAAGCAGGGGGTACTGAGGACCTATTCTAACCCGGATCCCCACGGGGTCCTTAACCACTAGACTTCCGACGCATACCTGTCCATTCATCATCGTTAACGAATGTAGTACTCACCATCTGAAACCAGCAGCTGAACGTTAGCAGTTGATTCTGTTCGTCCTTTGTGGAAATGAAAAAAAGGATAATTAGGTTACTTATAGATGAAGTGATCGAATTTCTATTTTTATGGAATTTTATCATTAGGAGTATAAACTGGTAAAGTGCATGATTGTTCCCTCTTGTTTTAATGTTTGTTTGTCAAGCTTTCTCTCTAATTTACCTATCTATTTACCGGTCAACAAAGAATCCTCTAAAGTCTAAATAGATTTGAAAGTTTACAAAAAGATATCTTGAAATAAGAAAGAAACAGAAGGTATTTGGAATCAGTTTGTATCGACGCTCGATCTGATTGAAAATTTAGAAAACGGAGAAAAATGAAAGGTCATTAAATATTTAAACCATTTTAGTCATTTAAACAGTTATCTTATTGAATTGTGACTGCCATCAAAGCAACTTTGACTCCCTTCCTCGATGTTACACATTTTAAGGCATATACCATTTCCTATTTCTAAAGCAAAATTACGCATAAATCGTTTCCCCGCAAGTACACATTTTCCACGCACTTTTAAAAGTAAGTTCAATCTTCAATTAAATAACCAATTTCCTTCTATTTTATGCTTGATTAAATCTCTTAAAAGAAAAAAAAGTTATGATCTTGTTAAAATATAACGTCATAGTATTATTTACTCAAAACTTTAGAGAAACTTGAGCCACTCTATAAAATATGCTTGCGGGGAAAGGGTAACCTTATATACTGTATATTTCCATTACGAAAACATTAAGTGTATGCTGCATTGCATTTTAGTTCTAAAAAATACTTGCTTATAAATCACACGGAACACTTAGCCATTAATTTAGAAGATAAAATACGGTGTGCATCTTTAAGATTTAAGATATGCAGTCTTCGGAAATTGGCGAGTTTTCAAACTTGTTTATAGCGTTTTTTGATGATAAATATTTCTGTACGAATTACAGTGGTAAACCCATCTGTAATATCTTAATGAACATCTTGTGAGTGCTCTGTTACATATCTCTGATGTTATATGTTACTTGTTACATATTTAAAGTTTTAATTCTCCTACCAGCTGTGAGGTATGCACAATATCCCTCGATGAAAAGGGGGCCTAATATTAAAACGTGTCTTATTTAAGACTTCATGCACTTTATAATAAACTCAGCCTTTAAACGTGATCAGCTGTTTAGTTTTATGATATTTGAAGCTGATAATCTATCAAACTTCGCTTCGATTCTCTAAAAGTTAAAAAAAAAACATTTAAGTATATTTAAGTTTTTTTTTCAAAGTGCTTAAGGTCACCCATGTGGTCAGTGGTTAGAGTGTCCCCTCTATATTTTCAAAGAAAAAAAAATCTTACGTCGGCTCGAATCCCACCGTGGGACATGGAGACCGGTCCTTATGATGAGAACGTATAAACCGAGGTCCCGTGTTACATTAGGTGCTGGCACGAAAAAGATCCCTCCCTGTGCAATGGTCCTAAGTGCCGAGTATAGGACATAATTTATAGCTCTTCGCCGGCAAGTGGTGGCGTCTCCATATGAGTGAAAGATTACTTCTCGGGAGGTACTTTAAACAATATACAATCAATCCAAAGTACTATTGTGGTTTCATCTTAATACTATCTGACATTTATCTTACAAAACAATATTCTATATATTATCTTTCCACGTTCTAAAAACCTATTTAAGTGCCGACAATTACTTTTGATAACTGTCACTATTGTTCCATCTTTCGTGCAGAAATATAATCAAAGTACTAAAAGTATTCGTCGGTGTTGAACATTGGAGATTCAGATACAAGATGCCAAAGTGTTTTTCTTTATATACATTTCATTTCATATTGTAGATTGATTATTTTGGGAAGATTTTTTTTTTAATCTTTCTAAGAAATACCATTATCAATAATAATTCAATTCTGTCGACAATGTATGTGAATGTAAATGTAAGAAAATGTATATAAAAATGTACAGTACTAACTATAAGAAGGTGTAAAGCGCTCTGTCAGTAGTAAAGTTTACACAGACTAAACTTTTCAGCATTTTCAAAAATTTATCAATATGATCAGTATCGGCCTGCTAGGCAGTCGGAAAGAACACAAACGTTTAATTTTGTAAGTAGAAAAACTACATAATTCACTTGTTTACTCAACGAGGCTTGCTCCTGAGCGTTTGGGCAAATTTGTAACTTAAGTGTATCTTATATTTCAAAACTTTTCATAATGTTTTAATTCGTACAACAAATTTGGATTCTACAATACCAATTTAAATACATTCAGTTAAAACACCAGGATTAAATGCCTTACAAGAAGCATTATCTGAGAAAAGTTATTTTGTGGCGGAAGGTTTTTTTTTAAATGATAATTTTTTTCTCTTTCAGAGTACGTGTTTTTAAAGTATGACAATTTTAGATTCTCAATGTAGCCAAAACGATAAAATGATCATAAACATCAACGCCCGTCGTTTACAGTGTTACACGTTACGCAATTTCAAACCCCAATAATAGTATAGTTACATCTATGTATAGTTTTGTAGTTACTTTAATTCTACAGTTACATTACTTAAGTCATGTAGTACTTACTATAGCCCGGCATTTACCTAAATGCTGTATTGACTATAATTCTGTGTTTGCTTTTTAAGATACTAAGTTACCCTATTTCTGTAGAATACTGATTGTGTATTCAACTTACCACGTTAACAATACCGATTAAATACACTGCCAGGAAAACGTCTACACGATCTCTATGATTCCGGGTCGGTCGGATGCTTGTGCTGTAGTTTCTCATCAGATCTTGTTCCAACCGCATCTCATTTTCATCACAAGAAACAAATGTGACAACTGTACGTGAAAATTGATAGGATAACATTATTAATTGTATGTCTAAGATTTCTAAAGATAACATTATGATTACATGGATGAAGGATATGTTTTGGTCGCAAAATGATCTCTTAATACATTTATATTCTTAACAGTATGTTACATTTATCAAAAGACGCTAAATATTGAAACTAAAAACAAAGTAATGTAACTTACTAATGGCGGAAATGAAGATATGAAGAAGCCGCATGTTCCCCTCAAAAGAAAAGAAGGAAAATATCATTACAATCCTAGAGTGTGACTTAGCAAACAAAAATGGAATTAAATGAAAAGTATCATTCTCTGGGAATTCTTCGCTTTGAATAAAAAAAATAATGATAATGTATAGATATAATGAACAGTAATCGATTTTAATGGAAACGGATGACCCTAGACAAAATTAAGACTTTGTATCAATCTATTGATTCAAAATAATAAAATCTTTGATATACAAAAGTGTGAACTATATTACCAAGGGACCTCGGTTTAGACAAATTCATATGAAGGTCAATTGCAAGTTTTCAGGTCTTACATTGATTTAATCCCGCTACATATAAGGAACACCTATCTCCTCCATCGCAGTTGATTTCACTTTGGATGTTTTGGAGTACCATGCTTGCTCGCTCCTATTTTGTATTGTTCTATATACTTTGAGCTTGAATGCTGTTCGTAATCTCAATATATTTCATTCTGTGACTATAAAGCAGACGTTTTTTCATCTGCACCTCGTAGATGACGACATTGAATGCTAATACAATTTTGCTGCCATCTCGAATATTACCTCGCGTCTTTCATAATAATTTTGAGGCCGTTATTTTCTAACTGTTTTTTTTTTTTTTTATAATTCTTTCTTAACAATGCGTAAAAAGGAGAACAACGCGGGTGTTACTGATTGACAACGTGGGGGATGGGTGTTAACTCATGCATGGCATGTGATCCCATCCCCATTTCAGAGATTGATTTGACTGTTGCTGCCTAGTTTTTTTATGTTATATAATTAGTTTTTGTTTATTTATATATTTCTTGGTTATGCAAATTTGACTTGCCTAGATTTTGTAAAGTTTTACTTTCTTTCTATAAAAATTTCTTGTCCATTCGGCTTTGATGGCACACCTTACATAAAATATTTTTGTGTAGTTATTGAAATTATGAGCATGCGGTATCCCGTCGGCATACATTTCCTTATCTAATAGATTTCCAGGAATCTTTTTAACTTGGTTTTCTCATAAAAAAAAATTGCCATTAATACACAAACACACACACAAACACACACACTCAAAGATTTTAAATATTTCTTGCTTGTTGATTTTATCATGAGACAATCTTTTCATGTTGTTTGTCTAGTTTCAGTGGTCTATTTTTACAAAATTGTATTAAAAACAACGATTTGATATGAGAACATGTGAATATTATTACATACTTTTATTATCAGAGAACATACACGTTTAAGACAAGACACAATATTTCTCAAAAAGAAAGAAAGTTTACCTGTATTCTTTTTTTTATTATTATATTAATGTATCCCTTGACCCTATTCACGCTCCCTCCTTCACCTAACCACCCTTAAAATATGACATCAATTCAAGAAATCAAATAATTTTTATCAGGAACAACAATGAAAACAGCCGTTTTCATATTGAAAAAAATATTCTAGGGACGAAGCATATATTTTGATTCTTATCACCCTTGAAAGAAAAAAAATTAGTATGTACTCGTATCTAAATGTATTGTTTTTTTTTTCATCAGGGAGCTTCGATACCTTTAATTTCAATTTTTTAATCTTCTCAAAAATAAAATATAAATGAAATGTTTGTCAATGTACGTCAATACACTGTAAACATTTTAGTTTTCTTAAACTGAGTCAAATTAATGGACACTTTATCTTACCTGATATTTAAAAAATATGGAAATATGAATAAAAGAACCTACCTGCCCTGACGTACTTCTAATCAAAACAAAACTACACAAGAACCCTGATCGGTACGGAACAGGCTGTAATCATCTCTCGTACATATATATATAAAACACACAGATTCAGCATTGCTTTTTTTCGTTACCTATAGATTGCCACTTTTCCGAAGGATTAAGAATAATAGTAATAATTTGTGGAAATGCAAGGATATGTAAATCAGACCCATCCAAAAATTTGAAGTTTCAATACCTTTAAGATGAAATAAATCTTTAAATATATTTTTGTGTAATGCTATTAAAATGTATAATTTGTGATATTATGCAGGAAATATTAAACTCAAATCTGTGTTTCCATGCACCTTTAAAATAATAAAAAAAAACTTTGGGTAATTAAGTGTTTAACATTTGTAAAAAAAAGTAAAAGTCAGTAATAACGAACAGTAATCCGTCTCAAAGCATCTATACAACAATACAAATATCTCTAACAAAAAAAAAATATAGTAAACAATAGTTAATGATGCCGACTGCGTGGTACAGTGGTTAAAGCGTCTGCTCTAGAGTCGTCGCGAAGTAAGGCTTTGACCCTTATGTCGCAGGTTCGAATCCCATTATGCAACGTGGAGACCAGTCCTTAGAAAATATAAACCGAGAAGCCCTTCACTGGTATAAGGTGACTTTCCTACATAAGCAAATTAAAATTCTAGGATGGGACGTAAAACAGCATTCAATCAATCAATCTTTAAAATGTACCATCCAATATTTTATGTATACACAGTCATGACAGGGGCTCACAATAAGTGCAACCGGTCAACAGGGGATGCTTATTCCTCCATGGCACCTCATTCGATCATTTTTCAGAGGTAGTGATCGCCTTGCTCAAAATTGTTTAAGTTATATTTTTGGGGCATGAATACTGTTGCTCATCTCCGTAGTTCTTTCATAATTGATTTTAATTACAACGAGTTCAGTTAGAAATTGCCTCGAAACGCCATCAACAAATATATGCAATAGTTTTTTATACACTTCTTTTAGTATAATTAAACAATTAATGATAAAGGACTTTAATTTATCTTTCTTAGACAGGCGTTAAGCAGGTTTTACTTGATAGATATATAATTCACTGAGGTATCATATAACATGTTTATCAAAGCTAAAATCAGTATCATCTTATGATACCTTTTCTCTGATTAATTTTCAGGCAAGTATTTAGGATACTGAATTTTATCTTTCAACTTTTCTCCAAAGCAGAAATGTTTTAATCAATATTGCACGTGATATTACAAGGAATAAAATTTAATTCTGTCATAATGTTTAAATAACATGAGATTAAATGATAAAGGCGGCATAAATAAAGAAAATCGTAACTTTATGAAATGGTTGTACTTACCCTTAGCAGAGAAATGTTTTGCAAAGTCTAGCATAGTAAAATCTGACTTTATCAAACTAAATATTATTACTGTTTATACCTGGAAATGGCTATGTAAACATCAATAGATTATGTTACAGCTGATCAAATGAAGGTATTTATCGTCTACATAATTCAATTCCACATCTTGATTTATTGTGCATTACATGAAAATGAGTAGATATATGTAATGTTACAAAGCATTACTGATAGCGACGTCTTTCTTGGTTAAATAGATTTATCATAAGCACAAAAAATTCTCTCTTATTGAAAAAAATACGAAAATGATCCCTCGCTGCTCAATGGACATGAGTGTCGAGAATAGAACAAAAATTGCAGCTCTCCACCGGTAAGTGGTGGCCTCTCACTATAAGTGAAAAATTCTAGAGAGGCAAGTTTCTCGTAAACAAACAAACATGTTAATAATGACAAAACGTTTTATTTCATTTTATATCATTATATAATCTGTCAAGGATCTGAAACCATTAGGACAAACTCTTGGAAAGTTGTTTTACTCCAAAATATTTATTTCTAAATAAATGCTACGCACAAAGCACATAAATTAATAAATAATATTAAGCTCTAAAATGTCAGCCAAGAAAATAAAATATCCAAAATTTCTATGAAAAACTATATGTCCCTTGTTATAGAAAAACATGGTTTAGGAAGTTGAACGAGTTATATACAAAGTTTAAGGGACTCCGACCCTCAGCTAGGAAGGACAACTCTTTAATTTATAATTTAATTCAAAAAGTATTTAAATGAAGCTTGAAAATTAATTCTTTTCATGCAACACTTTTCATTGTATGCCTCTCAATGTGCTTCAAGGTTCTTTGAACTTCTCAGAAAGGTCTAATTAAAAGTAGAAATTTTTATCCCGAAAAAACATTTTTAGATACCAATGTTCATTAACATGATATGAAATTAGAAGTGATCTATGGATCTTTGCAAAGAACCTTGAAGCACATTGGGAGACATATAATGAAAATTGTTGCATGAAAAGAATTAATTTTCAAGCTTCATTTAAAGACTTTTTGAATTAAAGTATAAATTAAAGAGTTGTCCTTCCTAGCTGAAGGTCGGTGTCCCTTAAAGATTTTATATAATACTGTAAGTACGTGAAACTATATATACATATTACCGTCTTTTTTGCTGCATTGTAAGGTTGATGAAAACTTCTTAGTTTTTCACGAGCATTACTAGAAAAAAATTTACTGCATGCTATAGGACACGAAATAAATTTGTAAATGTTTTAATATATTATGATGATCAATGTCAAAAAGTTTTTAAACATATATATATTTCTAATTATGCGTCTTCCTTCTTAGATTCATTTTCTTTCACAGAATGTTCAATCAAACTGAATTTTATATAAAAAGGTGAAGATTGACATGAAAAAAACAGTGATTGATTAAAACAGCTAAAACAATACAAATCTGTGAAGAGGGCAAACAATGGGCCCCTGGAAATACCAGAGGTGGACCTGATACCTACAAAGACTAAGCATCCACTGTCGACAGGCACAAAGGTCACACTCGCACTGACTCAAATGAATTATCAAGGATACAGCAATACAACCAAAAACCTTTCAAGATTATTTTTGTAACAATTTCATAATAAGGTATTCTACTGTGTTTTTCTATCAATTTTTAAATACATTTTTAATAACCATAACTAACTAAACCTATTGTACGTGTAGCAATAAATACATATGTATGATTTCATATACCCTTTGCATGTACCCCATCACAGCCTTTGGCTATTTGAAATTTCAGATATTCATATTGTCAAAATAGTCTAATTCTTTCCATTCTTTAGATATCATAGATTTTTTTTTAGAAAATCTTAATTGATTTAAAAATGAAAATCCATTTGTCAATGAAACAGTGACTTTAGAACAGTTTCTTTTATGATTCTCATTAAAATATGTGCCTGTTTGATGCTTAAGTCCAAAAGTTAAGCTCATTTGAATATTTGTGTTAGACCATAATTTACTCAATATCACAGGGTTCTCCATCATTTGAAATTTTACTGTGTTGCAGAGTATACTGTTTCCGATCAAATTCGCCTGAATAACCAACGAATACATCACACACCAAAATTTGCATGATTACATATGAATAAAATTATTTCGAATTAAAAAAATCTACTTGAAAAATTAAAACAATTTATTAACACCAATTATATGACTTCGGTACTATGGTTATAGTTATGTTTTACTTACCACATTACCATCATAATTCTAGAGCCTCGGACCTATAGAAAAGACATTGTCTAAAAAACGTACAATGTATTTGTAATCTATATGTTTCATACAATGTGAAAACAAATTAAGTGCGTAAAGTCCGGCGACGGTCTAGGAGATAATTGATAATGCAAGGTGAAGCCCTAATTAAGTGTTCTACCTGTAATAATTGAAGACGATGGGTTGTTTGATTAAAGTTTCAATTAGATAGAATCTATGTGTTTGATTTTCTAATTATCACAGATCTTACTGTGTCGGCAAAATTTTTACTGTGTGCATTAAATTTGAATCGTTATTAAACTCAGTATCATATGCTATGTAAGTGCTTTATATTCATTAAAACATTGCATTGTGATCTTTTGAAAAAATACCCCACAATAAATATTTAAATCACACGTTCATTCAAGATGTCGACCCTAGCAGAGGATTTTCTGGGTGCACAAAGTAAACCCTGAATACCCAAGTCCAGCCATTTAAAACCTGAAAAAAATATGACAAGGATCTAAAAATAAATCAGGTTATGTTATGTTACCAAATTCAAGAAAAGAAAGTACAGGTAAGATATGCAATCCATTTATGTCAATTATTGTGAAATATTTATATCTCTTCATATAATTTTCAGTGTACTTTCAATATTACACGGCATTATAGTAATCATTGCATGTTTGCTGCATGTGAATGTCGTTGGGTGTAGCCTTGTTTTAAACTAAAGCAAGCTGTGTGTAATAAATGTACAATAAATCTTTAACAAAATCTTTTATTAAGATTGTTTGCATTGTGTTACTTGAAATGCACAGGGAGGTGGTGGGGTTCATTTGGTGAAAACATTTAAAAATTAAAAAAGGTTTCATAAATAACATTTATTCTTTTTTAATCAGAAGATTAATAATGTATTTTAATTAAATACATATATAAAGTATAGATTTGTTTCATTATAACCATTCAAATAGAGCAGCTTCATTACATCCTTTGATCCGCACATAAATACCACTTGTCAGACGGTCCACAAGAGTGGATCAAAGAATCGTATTTACCAGACTCATTTATTTTTTTTAAAGCTGCCCAGTTTCACGATTTGTTTTCTTATCATCAAGTTCTCTTGTTATATTCCTGATTTTATCTGAAGAAGTTTTCTTTTTAAAATTTGTTTTTCGGAAGGTATTTGAAATTAATACTCTTATCTGTGTTATGTGACACTTCGCGAAGGAATCCTTCGGCGGGGTAAATGAGATATTTTGATTTAGTGTATACATGTATATATGTTTATATGATTGATAAAAGTTTGAAACAAATTACATTTTATATATAGATTTAAGACAATCACCATGATGTTTAGAACTGTCTGTGGATGTTACCTATCTTTGCTTTTACAACTTATGACCTTGACGAATTTATGTGAGGGAGTATTTAAAAATATGCACTTCCTTCCTGTGTTTGGCGGAGAAGGACTGGGCGATTACTGTGAAAGCACTTTGCATAATTTCAACTGCAGTGTTGGCGTAAGTATTTTATCAACATGTTTATTACCCTATCATTGAAGATCGAGGGTAAGGTTTTGATTGATTGATTGTTTATAGTTTAACATCCCTCTTGAAATTTTTTCACTCATATGGAGACGCCACTTCATGCCAGTGGAGAGCTGCAAATTTTGTACTATACTCGGCATTCAGGGCCCTTGAGCACGGAGGGATCTTTTTTATGCCAGTACCTACTGCGACACAGTACCTCTGTTGGCACCTGATCCCACCTCTGATGTTTCAGAGGTCCGTGTTTGCTCTGCTCTTATTTTGTATATTGTTTAATGGACGTTGAGATTGAATACTGTTCGTTATCTCCATATCCTTCTTATACGGTCTTATCCGAATGACCAGTCTATATGTCTCACAGTGGGATTCAAACCCACGATGTTAGGATCAACTACTTATTTCGCGAGGTAAGGTTTTGTCAGTTTTTCTATCATTTAACTGTTTGTACGTCAAACAAAACTTGCCCTTAACTTTTAATTGGATAGAGCTTTAATATTCAGGAGTGCATTCCTTGTAACAAGTCCATTTTTGGACAAACATATATGACCCTTTGACTGTGGCATGTGATCGATTAGTGCTAGGGCTTCCTTACTTCACATTTGTATTCTTGCAACAAGACGTTCATTGGCCATATATTTTGGCTAAATAACCCTGGCCATTGTGTTTTGCTTACTTTAATAAAAAAAGAACTTTTACCATAATTTTGAAAATTTGATGCTAGAACTTTCATATTTCATAGATGCATTCTTTGTTAATAGATATTACACATGTAGTTGTGCAACAACATTTTCATCTCTTTGCATTTGAGAACTTCGCCATGAGCCTATAAAGGATCGATAATGTTGAAAAACACATCTTGTTTTCCTTGTTATTAAACATATTTTAATAGCAAAGTCTATGCATTCATAATACAAAAAAAATATTTATTGTTTAAAACAAAACAAATGTTCTATTTTGTCATAGCTTGACTTCTTCCTGCAAGTTTGTATGATAAATGATTGTAAGAATGAAACTCATTTCACCACTTTTTTAAGTCTAAAGGATCCATGCATAATATTCTAATAACTGAAATATTTATGCATTGACAGATTTATTTGAAAATGATTCAAAAAAATCAAAAATATACATTAACTTGTAGATAAAAAAGAAAACATTAAGTCATAAATACATGTACGAATGTATGTTGAACATGTTGGATATTTGGTACATGTACTTCAAAAGATCATGATATGTATTAAAAAGATATGTTAACAGTGATTCTCTCGCAGTGCAGCCTATGGCGAAAGTTTAATTTTCTTAATGCATGTTAAATTCCAAGATATATTCTAAAATATTGTTTTTGAAAGAAAAGACTTATTTCAATGAAGTACCTGTGAAAATATGAAAACCCACGAACCAGGGTTAAAATTTGATAAACCTTTGCAAAAATGTGTCAACTCGATGGTCAAGAAAAAAAGGTAAAAATATATTGATACCAAAAGAAAGGATTTGTAACAAGGAATACATGTACACATGTGAAATGCAGCTTGAATAAAAAAAAATAAGGACAAGGTTAAAGTTTCTGCAGATAAAATGACAGACGGACGGAAAAGGGCAAAAATTATAAACACAGAAATCCTCATTTATAGGGGCATAACAAAAGAAACAAACACGAAATAAATAAACGAACGAAAATCAACATAGATTACGATTATTAGAATTGATTTTCCTTTTTCTACTTTTACTAACAGAAATAAATATAAACATTAAAATGTATTCATTTATTGCTGGTAGGGAAATTAACATTGCAGCCATTACAGAAAAAACATAACCCTCTTACATAATCTTATGCGGGAAAGGCATATATATTCATCAAGATCTGTAATAGCCGCAGAAAAATTCATAATGCATTACATATTATATATTCTATTTTTAGCCCAAAAAAGGCATAGAGGGAGATACTGCACTTGATTGCAAAATGAAAAGACAGAAAGGTATAATATATATCTTCATCTATCTTCATTTCTTATTTTACGTAAGTAATTAATAAGCACTTCTGGTCAAAATGTGACGATCATTTAAGTTGTTGATGTTGATTTTTGTTTGTTTGTTTGTTTTTTTTTCTAAGTTTGTCTAGCTAAACTTTTAAAAAATTTATATTTATGTTAATGACAACATTTTTTCAGATGGCTTTAAAATTCCACCAATTATGAGAAAACTATCTATTTTTTGGAGACCTAATTATGTTAGTTTTATTTAAACATTAAATATGAACATGTTTTTATTAACTTTATTCTTTATTTTTATATCATATATAACTTACATTGACTTCAGTGTATATGCCAAGTTTAGGGAAAATCCACAGTCCAGGTATATTTAAGGGACCGTCTCAAAATGCAGTTACATTTACTATAGTATTATATATTATGAAATTGCCAATTTTTCGCACTTAAAAGCAAGTCATACAAATACTACAATAGACGTTTTCTTAAAAGTTCTAGTATATAATGAATAATACTTTATATTGTACCGGTATATGATATGTGTAGATCATGTCAGTCAGCAGCTCTTAGGTTCATTATTAGACATCAAGACACAAGTCAATGGTGATTTGACCAATATTTAATGATAGAAATAATATACAGTGGAGCCTCATGTGGGACAGGATTTTTGATATTTTCACGAGTGCGAAGCACGAGTGAAAATACAAAAAAAAAAATCCTGTTTCACGAGTAAAATAAATTCCATATTCAACTACAAAACATTAAATTTTCTGTTTCTTAGATTTAAAAAAAAAAACTTTGATTTTTCCTTTGCTTTTGTCTTTTTGTAATACAGTCATAGGCTCTTGACGTCCTAGTTGAGCTGTTGAAACATCATAGCTATATTAGGTGATTTTAACTGTAAACATGGATTTAACAACATATTTTTGGTAATTTTGACAGTTTTATTCGCTGTCAGAATGGTTTATTTATTTCTATCTATCTTATATTAGGTCAAGGAAGATTTTTTATTACATCAATCTTCGTTTTGGGAAGGAAAATCGAAAGTTTTCCCGCACTTCTGATATTCGTCACACTGTGACAGGATATCATTTTGATATCCTTTCACACTGTGACAGGATATCATTTTTATTCAATGAATAAATTTCAGTATTTCACGGGTAAAATGTAATAAAAACCTGAAATAAATTCATTATAATGAATAAACATTTTCAAATCCTTACTGACTTTACTTTCAATTACAAATATAATAAGAAATATTTTAACTGGGCAGACTTTATGAATCAGCTACCATAATTTGTCCTCAAGTACAGTGTTATGATTTTTTTAAAAAATAAAGTTAAGATATGTCACTGGTCAGCTTTGTTGAAAACCTCTTACTTCAAAACTATTTATTATAATTTAATTTTTATGACATATTTAAATTCAACTATGTAAAATGTTCAACATTCAATGGAAAAAAACTGCCCAAAAACCACAAAGAAGCATTAGATTTTTGAGGGACTATTTCTTCTGGTGAAAGGATATTTAGCAGCTAAAAAATTCTACAAATCTGCACATTAATTAAATTTAATATCTTGGAACTTTAGTCTTGCTACTTTGACTCAGAGAATATCTTCCGCTATGATATGCTAGAAATCTAATATAAGTCTCAATATATATATTTTGAACAAATTTTTCACCTTCCCTCGGCAAATTTGCTGAGAAATGAAGATCTTTTAAAGTAGTCAAGATGAAATATACACCTTTTCTATCATGAAAATCACTTCTTTTGACCAACATCTCAAAATAAACATCTCTAAACCCCACTATTTCTTTCATTATTTTAAACTACTCAATACTTTGATTGATCAGCACTAAGGTCGTAAAAAAATTTATACAAGATTTTTAATAGTCAAGACATGTTACTTTATAGTGCATAAAGGTCACACAATAATTTACGCGCATTAATTTGCAAGATTTGTTCAATAAAAAATATTACTCAATCTATTTTACGTAAAATAAGATTATATTTTTTGCCATGGTTACACCTGATAATGATAACCTTTATCACATATGATAAAGGTTATAGTAATTAACCAAAGAGTTAAATTTAAGTGCAAAAAGGACACTTTAATCGTACCGTAGCTCAATTAGATGCACACTGACCCCCTATTTTCTCTGCGATTTTGAGTTAAACTATATGAGAATTTATCGAAAATATACTTCTCTAATTTCCTTGATTCCTGGAGAAAAATGCTGACTGACGTTTTTCATACTAATTGTTAGTCAATTATTTATTCACTGAATTGACGACTGATTATTCAGTTATTTTCCGATCATGACAAGAAAAGAAGCACACGGCGGGTGTTACCGATCAGCAGGGGATGCTCACTCCTCCATGACACATGGTCCATGAGAAGGAATATCTGAGAGAATCAGCGATTCATCTGTCATCAATAAAATAAAAAGTCATTATTAATGCAAGGGAAGGGGAAAACCTCAGATTTTTAATCTGATGTTTTAATACAGTCGAAAGTTGCTTAACATTTATATTGTATGCAATTCCATTTTCAGATCCAGGTGGAATTTCATTGACGTTTAGCAGTAACAACCAATCGATGGCCGGTGATTATGAGTTTGATACACAATATAGACTGCTTGACTTTTCTAAATACACTTATTCCAGCTCTGATAGTGATAAAAATTATCAGGTAAATTATTGTAAATATTTCATTTCTTTATTCATCTTTGAATATTTTTGCTGAGATATATATTTAGCTCTGTCCAATTCATTCAAGTTTGATTCTTTGTTAAAAGGATATTTCCTCCCTTTCACTACGGTTTCACTGCGGTAGATTAGCATTTTTTCGCGACATTAGGAAATATCATGACACGTCAGTCAAAGATGGCAATAATTTGAAACAATCGTTAAAAGTATCCCAGTTTCTTTTTTTAAAAAAAATTGTAGACAATATAGGTCACCAGGATAATTTATGTAATCCTTTACAGAGAAATTTGAGTTTCCCTTGTTTTATGGGATTCCGACATGAACCGTGCTTATCTGCTGAATACAAAGTGTACTCTGCTTCCATCACATCAGAATCGAGCTTATCCATGTTAAACACAAGTTTTGAAGAAATAGCGTGTTCACAAAGTACTTACAATATCACGTCGTATAACGTTTCTGGTATGTATAATTTCTTCCTATGTAAAGTCCGGTGTTGTTGACTTCTCAAACTTTAATGTAAAAACTTAAAGTTAAAAAAACATTTTGGTTCCTGTATTTATCTTAGCTGTTGGTTTTGAAAGAAGGTGGTAAAAAGTATTTTGTATGCATTTTTTTATTTAAAATCTATCAAGCAATGCAAAGAATGACATGTTGCCATGTGGGTGTTTCTCGTGCTTGTTCTTGCCTTTTGAATATTTCATTTGCTGCAATGGTCAATATGATAGCTATTTTTTTCAGTTAACTTTAAAGATTCATGGAAATCCACGATAGCTGTTGCTTTCTCTCCTTGGGAAAAAGACGTCTCATTTGTGTTTGACCCTGTTCCTGATGCTGTAACATTCCAAATGTACAACGTTTCGCTAATTGATGCATATAATAACACATTGTATAGGAATCAGCGTATTTTCAAGGAACAACCAACTCAGAATGTCTTTCTGGACGTAGAGGATGGAATTTATTATATATTAGTAGGTCAATATGCAGGGAAAACTTGAATAAGACAACACTGTACAAACAACAAACTTGATGAGGACAATTTACTTAGAAATTATAGCAGTTTTCTCTGAAACATTGAATAGTATTAGAATTCAGGAAATAATGGTATAAACATGATGAAATTTGACTTATCAAATAAAATTTCTGTTTTGTAGATAGAGGTGAATACTACAGATGATAACTGTCCAATGAGTTGTAGATACACAAGGTCTCACAGTTTCATAGTTGGAAATTTTCAACCATTACAAGTTAGAGGTACATGCATACATAAATCCAAAACTTATTAATTTATCTTCTCAAATCTTTTACCTGAATTTTAACTCTTAAAGAATATTTATAAAATTAATGTTCATTTGATAATCACAAATAATTTAACTGAAGTCTTTAAATTAACACGTAAATAATAAAAAAGTAAGCTTGTATTAATATTATCTGGATATCTAAATGCGTGATACACGTATCAGGCAATGCATGTACTGTTAGTCGATATGTTTGCAATGTATACATCATTAAGTAAAAATAAAATCTAGTTGACTGCCGTCATGAGAAAAGGGCCCTTAAGGTCAAATTTTCATAAAATGATTTTTTGGTGAATTTTCATAGCCGGACTTTTTCTGAATGCAAATATGCATAAATTTTTAAAATATCTCATTTTTTCAGTATTTTATGAGCATTTTAGTGAGGCGGTCCAAAAACAACTCACTGAAAACGTAATGACGTCGCATGCGTCTAATTCATTTTTCAGAAATTCTTAAAATTACGTTACATGTGAATTTAAATAACCTTAATCGTTTTGAGAATTTAAAACTTGAGAAAGTATTTTTTTTTCCAAGCGACCAGTATGTAACTATTCCTAAGTAATTTCGTATATAATTATTATTTTTATACTATTTAAGAGCAGATCTAGTTATTTCGTAAAAGGGGGGGGGGGGTTCTAGACAGAATCTAGGAATAGTTTACACATGTAACATAATCAGTAGGGAAATAATATTTGTTTAAATCCATACAAATTATTCTTTTTATATAATAATAAAAACAATCTAATTCAATTTATAAAATATATAAAGCACTCGGAAAATAAAAGATTAAAGGAAATATATACAGAGAGAGAATCCCATGCAGAATGGCACCGTGCGCAAAACGGGGCACCCCCTTGCAAAAAGCACATAGATCCCGATATTAAAAAAATTCATATGAGTCAGCATTCACTCACCAACACATACGCACGTAACTTTATTCCCTATAACTGTTACGATAGGATGAAAAACACCATGTATTTTCTATATCATCGAAAAATTCAATTGGAAAATAAATTCAGATATGCCAAGATATATAAACTTTGAAAACGTTTATTCCGTTTATAAAAACTCATGAATAAAAAAAAAATACTATACGTTCGCTACTTCCATGCAAGCTGATTTCAAAACTTTAGTTTTTGAATATTTTATTTAAAATATTTAAAGCTCTAAGGTTCCATTGTTTAAAAAAAAATCATTTTTTCGCATGTCTTAATTATGGAGTAGAAACATAGTTAGTAGGCAAACACTAGTAATGCCTAGGTCACATTTCCCGGCCGGTAGCCGTAGACCGGTGGTAATCGGTAGTAATCCAAGGTGTTAACGATGTCTCAAAATCGTTCCACACCGGCCATGTAGTCCTTAAAGTATCAGTCACATAATCCAGCGATGGGTATACGACGGACAACCAATGCGTTTTATGAGAAAAATGGCGTGGTTCCCGGCCGGACTTACAAAGGCCCAGCGATGCATTGCTAATCATAAAACGATTTTCCAGGATAATCGGCCGATGTATGTTACATCGCTCATACATTGGTGAACATTGTTCGTAAATCGGTCGACTACGGTCGAACATCGACCGATGATCGGTCGTTATCTGTTGAACACCACTAAACTCTTCGATGACCTCAGATTCAACGGATATTGGCCGATGCTCGGCCATACATCGGCCGATCCTTAAAAGATGTTTTAATGGTGGGTTGCCGATGAGGAGCGATGTAAGGCATCTTTGGAGACATCGCTGAATTTTAACTAAGAATTATTTCCTACCGATGACCCCACCGATTCGCAAAATGGCCTCAGTCACCGTCCGATCACTAGTGGTGCCCGGCCGGCAACCACGCCATTTTCATCAAAAAACGCATCGGTTCCTCATCGTAAACCCCATCGTTGGATAATGTGACTTATACTTAAAGGATTTTCATATAAATGGTTTATATACTGTACCTTAAGTTGAAACTTTCTTTGAATTTATATCTCAAATTAAACCGTCTTTTAACTTAAGGACCCTCTCTACACAAGTACAAACTTTTTTTGGACATTGAGAAAAATATATTGTATTAAGGAGTTATTATTGAGGTTATCTATTTAATTTTCAATGTATGGTGCGTGGCATTTACACCCGGGAAAACTGTTTAAAGACAGCACAATTTTAGTAAATAGAAATCATTGTTAATTACTTCAATAGTAAAAAATACATGTTAATAAAACGTTCAGTTAATTTATCTTGACCTTTTAAAATGTTAAGAAACACTTGAATTGATTACACATTGAGTAATATATTGTAAATTGCAATTTTTTAGAATTTAGATCTAAGGGCAGATCATTCTAACTGCAGAAAAATACCTTAGAATCATAACTCTTTAGTGTGCAGTGTAGAGAGGGTTCTTAAGTATACCACAATTAAAATCGTTTACAAATTTTTCCGCACCTTATCATTTTTTTTTAATTTTGTGGCACCTGTACCCTGTTTAACTTGAACACAACATTTGTATATTTTTTTCCAAAGGCCGCTACTATGATCTGAAAAAAATGATTTATGTATATTGTATGATATAATCAAAAGGGATGGTGAATTGTGCTTGACTTTTCTTAGCTGCAGATCTGTAACGTTATGGTTTCACATATTTGTCTTTGACCATGGTCAAAGACAAATATGTAAAAACATAATGCTACAGATTTGTAGCTAGACTTTTCTGTGCGAAATTAAAGTTCCATTAAAATTTTGACGAAATCTATTTGAAACTGAAACTGAATAAATACTAATATATTTTTACGCAAGAACGACAGGCCCGTAGGAATCCATAGGTGTGTTTGTATGTGCAGGGGGGGAGCTATATTTTTTTTCAGTTGTGGGTACTTTCAACCACCAAATACTAGTATTCCTTGACAAGCAAAAAAATCTTTCAAGCGTCCATGAAAGGTTATATATTCATTTTTTCATCCGTAACTATATGGCTAATTAACTTGACACCTTATAGTTTTTTCACATTTCGATGCGATTAACTTATCAACTAATGAAATATTACGTCCAGCACACGTTCATGCTTTTTGTATAAGACGATCCTTTTCATTAAGTAATAATATACCGCTCTAATTTGACTCCCTTTCGCTTAAAACATTTATGCGAACCATTGTTTTCCTAGTTATTACTTCAAAACATACCAAACATATAAAAAAAAACCCACACATTTGACTCGTATCGTCTCCTATCCCCACGCACTCATTTGAAAATAATGGGGGGGGGCAGCCAGAAAAGAAATAAATTTATCTTTAAAAAACTACTCAACCAAAAAAGGGGGAGGGGGTTATCGAAACTCGAATCCAATTTCGCCGTTGGGGAGGGGGGGTAGGTTCAATCTTCCTTCAGTATCAAATTTTTAAATCTAACATAACACACTGCCTTATTCATTTGAAGTGCACGAATTTGACTATGCCGCAACAAAAAGTGTGTATGTGTGTGTGTGGAGGGGGCGGACTTTCAATGTAGCTTCCCCCGTTGCTACTTGCGTGGACTGTAATGGCCAATATTTTCTTTAAAAGTAGAAATATTTGTGTTTGTTTATTAATTCTTTTCCGTAGAGTCATGTTACATGTAGGATTATGATATACTAGTAAAGTCTTAGCTCGATTTTAACGAAACGTAAAGAAATTAATGTCGATAGAGATATGCGGGGTATTTTGATACATGTATTAGATTTGAAGATTTCAACGCCGAACGTGACATATATATTTCAAATCATTTTCATAACTTTTGAAAAGTACACTCACAACCACTTGTAACTTATACTTTTTGCTCTATCTATAGAAATGTATTCTTAATACATGTACCCATATACATCTGACATTAGCCAGAAATTCGTACGTCTTTTCGCTTACTGTAATCTATATATATATTTTCTTTTGGTTTATAAATACCCCCGGTATCCTCATTCAAAATATCACTGTCGATACAATATTGTTAATTCCAACAACATTGGGTATAATGCTTTTGGGAGAAGTCTACCATAGCTGTATTTAATTTCTTAACAAATTGCAATACAGGTTCGAGTGGGATTTCATTCAATCATTTCATCGGAATAATTTTAGAAATTTGAAAACAATAGTAATTTTTATCATACAATGCCTTTGAATGTAGTTATTTGATCATTTTAAATTTGGTTTTCCAAATATTTTTAGCCAAATTTTTGTAGCATCCCCATCCTCCGTATCCCCCCTTTCCCTTTCCCCTTTTTTCCCTTAGCATGTTTTATTACTGTTAATTTATAAAAAAAAATATTGTTGATGTAGAAGGTCTCCCAGTATTTTTATTCAATCAAAAAGGGATTATGTTTTTACCTTGAACTTTAACCGGTCTTTTAATTCGGAGGTTATTTTGGCTTGTCTACTTACCCCCCCCCCCTTTTTTTTTATTACACACTTTAAAATCGACAGTTCACCGAAGGCTGGCTATCGGGGTACATCAGTAAGATTAACTATGGATTAAAAGTAAAATGGCTAAATACATTTTAAATTATGATACATAAGTAGCGCTTATATGAACGGTAATTACTATATGTGCAAAGATCTCTCACTCGCTCTTTCTTTCTTTCTCTGAAAAAAAATGTACATGTATATGGAATATATATTTTAATATTAAGACTTCTTATTATTTATTCAAATTTCAGCATTTGTAAATTGCCCAGAAAACAAATATGCAGCAGCTTCAATTTAGTCATGCATAGACATCGTTTTAATCGCTGTTCCTGTGTTCCACAGCAATATGTGCATGTCCAATGTTCCGTATATCAACAAGTTAAATACTTTAACAAAATTATGATTAATTTTACGTACTTAATAGTAAAAATATCATATACCTATTAAAAATATCTGCATCAAAGAACTATATGCGGTATATTGCATATATTTGCCCCCACAAAAGTCAAATTTTGAAAACTTCCTGAAATGAGCTGAATTTAATAAATTGTATGTGAAATATAAATTATCAGAAAATATTATAGTGTCAAAGCAGTATATCTTTACAATTTTTGTTTTTATAACGTCACAAACTAGTCTGATTTTTTATCATGTTTTAGAAACAGGACATAATGGACAAAATTTCAACAATTTTAGCTTTAAAATTTATAGAGCACAAGTTTGTTCAGGAATAACATTGACATATTTCATTGATATTATCATTCTACATATTATATCAAAATATTGATCCTGAACACACATGCGCTCGGTGACTTTTACTCAAAATATCGACAAAATATGTACATTTTTCTGTAAAATTCATAAACAACTGAAATTTACGTCATGTTTGTGACGTCATTATGTACATATGACATCATTACTTATGAAAATATTCAGTGCTTCGAAGTCAGCATATACTCCACTGTTTAAGAACTTAATTAAATATATCTCCATCAAAGTTTGATTTGTGGGGCAGATATTGGTTATTACCGAATAAAGTTCTTTCAGATTTTTGAAACACTTTGAAATTCAATTTTATTTCTTGTTCACAAAATGCAGTCAACAAAATTACTTGCGTGTTTAC
Source organism: Saccostrea cuccullata (assembly GCF_032062105.1). Taxonomy (NCBI): domain Eukaryota; kingdom Metazoa; phylum Mollusca; class Bivalvia; order Ostreida; family Ostreidae; genus Saccostrea; species Saccostrea cuccullata. The sequence continues at coordinate 91,299 of NW_026925691.1, forward strand.
AATAACGAGACTTTGACGTCGTTTTCTGAGCATTGTGACGTCAAAAGATAAGGGCTTTTTTCTCATGACGGCAGTCAGTTATTTTAGAATGCAAGGGAGTCCAGAGTCCGTGGCAGAGAAAAAAAAGCAATATATATTAATGGCTATCAAATTTCTACTTTAGACTGAATCAAAGCATTATTAATTTCTAGTCATCTTGGAGGCACGACTTATATATATTGCGGAATTACAGGTTGTTAGCTCATCTCAGTTAGCTCATTATTGCTATCTGTTTTCGTTCTTCGCCGTGCGTCGTCCATCGTGCGTTCGTATTTAAACATTTTCAGCTTCCTCTCTACGACCTACCAAACAATTTCAACCAATGCTATCGTATCAATGAATACATCTATTTGGAGATAAAATTGAGAATTCCATGCCCCCCCCCCCCCCCCCCCCGAGCCAGCTGAGGGTTGGGGTGAAATCCACTAAATTTGATGCAATGCTTCTCGTATGCATCAAGCAGTCAAACTGTTAGCATGATTGTAATAAGCAATGGGTCCTTTACAAAAATTGTGAATTTCATGGCCCAAGGATCAGGGGTTCTAATGCTAGGGTTGGGCATTAAAGATTACATGTAAATAGTGAACATGCATTATTTCCATTCTATATATGTTTAACAAGACTGCCTCTTCCGCAATTGTGAAATTCATGGTGTCAGAACGGGTCTTTATTGTTATATAGTGAAAATGCATATTAAATTGCTGGAAAATCTCTGCTCCTGAGTATTAAACAAACTAAGTACACACTTATGATGAGCAGGAGTGCCTCTTTCAGAATTTATGTTGAACAAGACTTTCTCTTCCATAATTATGAATTTCATAGTTATTTGAACGGTTAAGGTCAGACGAGACGTTCCTGAAAATCTGTTTTGTTTATCTTCGAAATGTATGAAAAATTTTCAAAATTTTAATAACATTATGATTTTTAAAGCAGTTTCTAAACGTTTTTAAAACATTCAAACACTTAAAACTTTGAAATTCGAAAATTATTTTTCTTCCCCAAAGGATTATGTAAGAAAAACTACCCCTGGTATCTCGCAGAAATGCCAGGTAAGGTACCTCAAATTTTTGTTAGTAAACATGTTTAAGAAGCAATACTTCAATGACAAACTCTTAGAAAAATTCATCTATTATTAAGGAACGTCTCGTCTGTCCTTAAGAGAACATTTATTCTATAACACAAAATGTACTTTGAAAATTCATAGATTTAATAATATGTAGACTTGTATAAAATAGATGAATAAAAATGAGACAAAAGTAACTTATCTTTCTATATATTCTTCAAAGGTCAACCAGATCAATATGAGGCTTACATTAACAACAGAGAGTTAAATAAATAGTTAATTTGATCGTTAATAGTTTCATAGTAATAGTAATATATGGGGGGAAATGCATGTACATGTAGATACTAAGATCAATTATTTTGTTGACCCTAATCATACAATTTTTCTTGTTTATGGGCAACAAAACTTCATTTATGTACTCCGGTGACCATTAAGGCCCATATTGGCTTCCTATTTTTTCTTAAGTTAGAAAAGTGTGTCATTTCTATTATCAGGTAGAGGAGACAGCAAAGACCCTACTGAGCTAATAAAAATGGCAGCCATTTTGATTGGTAGCGGGGTTGTTTTACTTCTGTTACTCCTTGGTATCCTTTGTTACCTTCGGCGAAAAAAAGATTACGGTATTATGAAAATTGGTGTATATTTATTACACAGCTCATAACAGTTACATGTGTCCTTGACCAATATGTAGTTACAAAAAATTGAGTAGAACGTTTATCAATTACGATCCTTTCCCGACACAAAGGGGGAGTTTCGATAAGGCTGTTTTGCGGTCCCTCGAGAAATGTTATGAAATTGTGATATGTTGTAGATAAATGTCTTATCTTCCTAAAAATATAAAAATAATTTATGCTGCACATTTTTTGGTCACGTGGAAAATCAAAGTTTAAGTATACCCCCTTCCCTTCACTTTAGGAGTAGGCATATTTAAAACGGGATACTGAAGTTTTTTCAACGTCAAATTATAAATGAAATGTGATAAATGTGAATAAAGACATCAAATAACCAATTTCTATATTAATTTTACAGAAAATTAATAAAATGTATTTTATGTGAATTTTTTTTAAATTGCAAGATTTTTCTCGTGTTTTCATTGTAACTTTTCTTTAAAAGAGGGAGAATTTAACTTATAAAACATATATATTCTGTATAGACAGAAACATTTACGAGAGGATTTTACTAACAGTTTATATTTGAACATAATAATCAATTTATAACAGTTTTCCTGTACGTAGGGAAGCAAATGTAAAAAAAAAAATAGACATGTGATAGATCAACTTTGAGTGTAATTAACTAAAGTTATAGCGCAAATTTTATTGTGAAATTATACAGTAATATTATTGAATTTAATTTTAAACCATGCTTTGAAAAACAAATAGATTTTCGTACGATTAAAGAAATGCAAGTACATATTTATATTATTTTAAAAGTATATTCAAAAGAATCGCAGTTGCAATGCTCATTGTATTTTAATGTATCAATAATATTTTTAAAAAGTCAATATATTTAATCAAGATAGTAATTATTAGTCCCCTACCGGTAAAACCAGAGGGACTACAGGTATAGTTTCCGTATCGTCTGTTTAGCTGTCCGTCCCTCTGTCTGTCAGTCTGTCCCATTTGGTTTTCCGCACTTTTCTCTATAATCGTTTGCAAACTTTTATTTGATAAACTTATCTTAAGTATTAATATGATTTTTTCCCCGAAATGCGTGTAAATATTGTGCTAAGATTTGGTAAATGAGTTAACCTCGATCAGTAAGAGATCATATTTGTATTTTGTTTCGCTTCAATGATTTTTTTTTCAGAATTATTAAATTGGAATTTACATGTTTTTTTATATTATTTAAAAAACCAGGTTATACTTGCATGTAGAAAACTATAATGGGTAATGCAACACTAACTCGAATAAATAGCCAGATGATAAAAAAAACACTTAAATAGATTGAGTGTCTCAATTTCATTCTGAATGTTAGAAGTATTTTTTAAAACAACCTAAAGATGCACATTATGTTCTCAGCAACTGAAACTAGGTACTTGCTTTACCAATTTTAGTTACATTTAGTAAGTGCTTGTCCAGATCGCAGTTCAAAATACATTTATAAATGCCAAAGATGTGTTAAATCCAAAATTCTGCAGAAACATATAAATCAATATTGAGTCTTTAAAAAATTTACGTTCCCTACTTAAATATCAACCACACGGAAAAAAAACATAACGAACCTTCTCTAGCAGATTGGATCAAGGGTTTCTATTCGAAAAAAAAGGCTAAATATGATATTTTTTCTGATATATGTTTGATTCAGAACGTTACGGAATGGACTCGTTTTCACTTCTTTCGTTCAATCAGTCAGAAAATATATGTAAGATCTGGCATCTGGACCATTTCTGGTACTGTGCAACCCTTAATGTATCATCGGTGCATGTTTAGTCAACCTTTTACTCTGAGCATTCATCAATGAAATGTAAGTCAGACCCAGCATCCGAACCAAGTCTGGTACTGTGCATCCGAAGATGCATCATGAAGCACGTCTGGTCATCAAGTACTGATAGTGGCATTGCGAAAAAAAAATTTAACTTACTTTAAAAACATTGACCTCGACACATATTAGCTTAAAACACAGCATCTGAAACCCGACAGATGACAAGGAATTTCTTGTCAAGGGACTATATGATATTAAAAAAATATCTGCTTGAAAAATATTTAACTGGACACGCAAATGCCGACGGTATTAAAAAAACTCTCCATGTTCCGTGTAGTTGAACTAAAAATATGACGTTAACATTATATGCTGGCGACGAAATAAGTATGGAAATAAAGACAGTATCCGAAAATGTATTCTATTGTTAATATTTTCGAGAATTATCTTTGATTTTAAAAAATGTGCTAGTTTTGGCTTAGTATTTTAACCTGGTGTATGATCAAGTAACCAGAAGGCTCTAATTTTAGGTATGCAAATTTTAGACAATTTTCAATTTTTGGATATGAAGTGCACACGCGACACTTATCATATTGTAAACTATTAGTGTGCAGGGTATATCTAATAACTGGGCAAAACTAGGTGAGTGTCCCTCATGCACTTCATATTCTAAAAATCGATTTATAAATGGCACCCTCTTATATTTTCCAATAGGCCTAATGTTAACGCATTTGCGGGTACATCTAAGTTTGTGTCGGATAAGGTGAGTTTATCTCATATTAACTTTTGAAATATAAATAACAAAAATTAAGATATTCATCTTAAATTCTAAACTAATTTTGAAAAAATAAATTGAAATTTATTTTTATGAAAATAAGTGGGCCGAGAAACGGCCTTATTGAAACTCCCCCTTTGCTTTATTAAAATCATTTTCTGCAAATCTGACGCAGGGAAGCTACAAACAGTTTGCAGCGATGAATAAAGCTAAAAAAACCAATGACTGTTTGTTATACAAGTCTATTATGTTGGAGATATGTAGCATGCTCAAAGTAAAAAAAATAATAATTCATGGTGTTTTGTCTTGCTGCAGGTCAAAAGCAAACAGTTATAGTTTTTTCTGAATTTGGAAACCTTAATGCTACATTGTGACAAACTTTGTAGAAAGCATTTCTGAAAACATACTTCAAATGTTGCTACTCAGTTTCAACAAACATTTTTTTGTGTTTATTTCAACAATATAACTGCAGCATTTTATTCATTCTATGATCTTTTATGACCATGTAAGCGAAACCTCTTGATTTTATTATTTAAGTTATTATGCATTATTCACTTGAAACTTCATCATAAACATCGTTCTTCAAATTTGTCTATCTTATGATTTTTTAAATATATTTCTTTATTTCAGATGTGCCAGATTTTTTTAACGGACTTCTGATTTATTCCAGTGATAGTAGAAAAACCAATACTTTAGCCAGTGAATTTGCAAAATTCTGCATGAAAAAAATGCAAATACACATTTCTTATCTGAAACCCCAAAATGACATCGTTCTAAAAGATTATACAACATGGTTCAAGAGAGAAATTGAGAGATCAAAGATAATCATCATATTCTGGACTCCAGAGTTTATTCGGGAGCAAGAAGAAGGTGGAATTACTTCCAGCCACTTAAAAACAGGTGTTAATCTAACACTGAATTTAGAACACAACGCCAATAGGAAATTGACATGTGTATATTTTAACAAATCACACAAAACATCCATCCCAAGCGGCCTTTGGTTGACAGCTCGTATATTTTTATTTCCAGAACAACTCTCTCATTTCTGTTCTTATATAAGAAAAAACAAATCAATTCGAAATTACAAAGTTACTAAAGCACTGAGACGCGCTTTTTATGATTTAAATATGAATAATAGTGCAGTCGAAACAGCCAAAGATTGTCACACCATCTCTGTAAGACATATAAATAAAAATGAAATAGAATCTGATGATGAAGATGATGTTATTTTTAATGATCGACAGCATATTTCGTGGAAATCTAAATCGTTTTGGAGGGAAAATCAACCCTTGATGGGAAGTAATGCTTCAATGACCTCGTTTTCCAATTCCCCATATGTTAAAAAGAAAGCAACTTTCATTGAGAACCCATCATTACAAGACAAAAGTAAGAGTCAAATGTCAACTGGAATATCAAAAAGGATACCAGCCATGGTACATGAACGTCCGTCTGATAGCGTTCCTACTCTGAAATTATTTGGATCAGGTACAAACAGTGAGCACAGTTATTCAAGCACAAGTCCTAGCTCTAGTATTTATAGCATATCTAGGCTACAATTAAAGACAATTCCTTCCACTTTGGAAGATAAAGATCTGCCCTCTCAATCTTCAGGTTATGAAGACTGTGAACCTATCAAAACACCACATTCGTCATATGAATCACTGAACTCTTCATGCACTTCAGCTCCACATCTTTATCAAGAATTATTACCAACTACTGAAACAGGGCAAATAAATGTACAAGACTTGGATAGCAAAGAGGCTTATCCCAATGCCAGTGTCAGAAATAGTAAAACTGTTGACGATATTGACGTTTTTCCACACTGTATGAAGTGTTTTAAAGTACCATCCAAGGAAGACAAAACTTCAGAGAGTGACAATAATGATAATTACAGTAAGTGCAGTGAAAGTATAACAAGTTTAGACATTGATACTTGTGAATTTACATAGCATCAGCCCCTAAAACGTACTAATTTCCTGATAAACTGTACCTAGAATACATTTGATTAATATATATCATTAAATTGAATGTTGCTATAAGGGAAATAATTATGTTTTTAAATGGTAGATCTACATGTTCATCTTGAAATGATATAAATTCATTAAATAATTGTACTTGTTAATTGTCTTAGTTTTTTAAAAGTATGATAGTACATCAGAGTTGCATAAGCTGACAAACTGAGAGTCACTACAAAAGATATATTCATTATATTTTGTGAACACTGTTTAGATATATTTACATTCATTGATAAAAACAAGTCACACATCTCTCTGAGTATATCTTTTAAAAGATGAGGATAAAATCTAGATATTACTACGAGCGGTGATGAAAAAGTCAAAAAAGATAGGATATAGGGTTTCAATGTTGAAGGAAATGGAGATCACGAACATTATTTAATACCAAAGTCCACAAAAATTAATACAAAATAGGAGCAGAGCAAACAAGGCCCTCTCAAACATCAGAGGTGGATCAAGTGCCATGGAGGAGTGAGCATTCCCTGCTGACCGGTCACATCCGCTGTGTGCTCCTTGTCATGATCAGGAAATAACGGGAAAATCCGTTGTCAATTCAGTGTATAAGTAATGAACTAATAATCAGTATTAAAAACGTCAATCAGCATTTGACTCAATGATAAATTGTATTTGCTGACAAGGTCATTATATCGACAAAGAACTTAAGAAATGATAACTTTAAGCGAGACTGCTAATATTTTGTTTCATCAACCTGTTTGTCATGAACTTACCTCGCTTGAAAAATTGAACATTCTCTTGCGTATCGAATCAACTGAGATATATAAACACCGTATGCAGGTGATGAAAGTATATTGCTGCATTTAAGTAAGGGAATTATTAAGTTGACGATATAAAAGTTTAAGTCATCCCGTTTATCATATAGCTTGGTTGTTAAATTACCAATAACTTCTTTTTAAGTACAATATCCATGTATGATACAGATATGATAGACTCTGTGGTATCTCCCATCACAAGCTCACAGGATATATCGTATCGACGAAGGAATGGAAATTACCATGATTGTTAATTGACAATGCGTCGTCAATTTAACTAAATGTCGAATTGAATGCCACAGCAAGCGTTTTCTTCTTTTCACGCATAAGATTTTGCACAAATTCTGCTTCATAAGAATACAAAAATAGGTCTGCTTATAACACAATAAGACATGCATGCATGATTTGCATTTAAAAAAAAAAACAAAATTATAGCATCTACAAAACTAAAAATAGATTTGCAATTTATAATTTAAAAAAAAAAATGTTTGCAATCCTTGACTGTTCTGCTTCTTGTGCTAGGGCATTATCACATGATTCACCGGCTTTTTTTTCAATTGCAGATCCTGCTTTTCTCTCTTGCTTTTTAAATTTATTGGGCTGATAGATGGAATATTGAGAGTGGCAAAAATTCTTGAAATGGCTGCCTCACCAATTCCAGTATGAACAAGAGCTGAAAATAATATAAAATTGAATTGGTCCAAGTTTCCTGCACTAATTAAAAAATAAGGAAAAGTGCACATGCATGGAATATATCCTTAAAATGTTTTACATATAAAAAAAATTATAATAACAAAAATACATTTAGTTAGTACTTACCAACTCCAAGTTTAGCATTAATTTGAAAAGATCTTTGGCCATTTTTTTCATCATTCTGTCTACGGCCAGTCGCCACAGATGTAACATCACGACATTCACATTTTATGTAAAAAATACTTGCAAAGCCATATTTTCTCTCCTTCACAATGTTTACAAGATGTCAATAAATGGCTTTTTACACGAGGAACAACCCGTAAACAACATTTCTGCAAGGAACTGTAAGTCAATAATGCGTCTGCCATGCAAAACATATTCACAATCAACTTCTTTGGCGTCTGTTTTAGATTCAGAGCAAGATTTACTTTAGCAAGCTGGTAAACGTGCGTTATCTGACTCACAATCAACACTATTATTGTTCACACCAGTCTCCACATTGTTCTTTTCATTGTTTTGAACCTGCCATTCTTGAATCATTTCCTACCTTCCATCACTAACAACACGCGTTATTTTTCCATCAAAAAAATTCCACAAGGACTACAAAAGTTTCGGTCGGTAAAAACGAATTCTGATAAAAACGGAGAAGAATTTTCTGAGAGATATCTAGCTTATGACTCTTAACTAGATTTTTGAGATTGATAACAGTTTGTTATATTCACTATTTTTTTTTTAGCCTTTTTTAATAATATGATCAAAAGTGATATAATGTTGATTTATCTCAAAACAACATGTGTTCAGCTTAACTCCAACATTATTGCAAGCCACCTGAACCTTATTTACCTTTTTTTTTCATTTTCTTTTCCTAATATTATTTCAACTTGTTATCCAATGCGCACCATACACATATAAACAAGGAAATAATAAAACAAAATGGGTAGGACAAGACACATGTTTTTTATTTCCTGCAGTTTTTCATGTTTGCTGCTATTTTCTTTCTTGCGGTTTGGTACGTACAATTATAAAAGTTTATATTTTAGGATATAATAGTATAGTATAATATATTTTAGCAAGTCCATCTTTCTTCAGTTGCAATGAAGATACATTACATCTTATGATATACCATTTTTGTCATATGCACACTTGATATTATACTCGAATATTAAAATACAAGTTGTTTTTTTTTGTTTTTTTTTCTTCAAATTTTTGCATTTTAAAACTACTACACAGGAAAAATGTCCACATGTGTTGAACATATGTTAAACATGTGTTTAACATATATTTTTTACACATGTAAAACACATAAAAGGAGCACACATGTATAGGGTGTTTATTTTTACACATGTTAAACATATGTTTCACATGTGTTTAACATGTGTAAAAAAAAACACATTGTATATTTCTACATATGAAACATGTGTTAAACATGTGTTTTATATATGTTATACTTTATATGTGAATTATACGTGTATAATATTATTGTTGTACTTATAATCATTTTTATACTTTTTTCATGTCTGTCCACATATGTGAATCATATGAAAAGGGCAGCATATGTAAATCATATGAAATAGTTACATGTGTTCTCTTTCAATATTTATCACAAGGAAAAACACATTCTTGTACACATTTAAAAATCAGATATTTCTGCTTCAGTGAAAATCCATTACATTCCAATGATCTATCTTCATGGGTTAAATATTTGAAAATTAATATCTTAAAATGCTTACACAACTTTTTTGATAAATTATTTTCATCAAGAGAAATAACTTATTTTTCAGTGTACTTTCTAAACAGGAAAGTATACAAACAAGTCAGTAGCATTTGTCAATACATATATTTTACATATTCTAAGTTGAGTACAATTATAAGATTTCCACAAAATGATTAAATAGTTAAACTCGCATACATGTACAAATAAATAACATAATTAGTCCAAGTACTTTTTTATAATTTATATGATTTGACATGAAAGTGTCCAAGGCAAAATTGAAATATCACATATAACATTTGTCATGTATTCTCTAATGTAAATTTATGAAAAATCAAGTTATTTGATATTACAGCATACAAATAAGAATGGGAATTAAATCTTTACAGGTCAAATGCAGACAAGATTGTGTACATCCTCCCAATTTCATAATTATTTCATATATTTTCTTGTTCTTTTTCCTTCTGTATCTTTCAGTTTTCTTCAGTTGTCCTCCCTCTGATCTGACCATTGTGAACTCTCTTTGAACTGTACCCAAAATGCAAATCCACCATTTCTCCTTTTCCTGAACAATTTCTTTGTGGCACAGAATGGTCTCTACAAAAATTTCAAAAGTAAAAATAAAACAATTGACTGCCGTCACGAGAAAAGGGCCCTTAAGGTCAAATTTTCATTAATTCACTTTTAGGCAAATTTTGATCGCCGGACTCTTTCTGAATGCACATAAATTTTGAAAATATCTCGCTTTTTCACTATTTCATGAGCATTTTAGTAAAGCTAATCAACACAACTTTGACGTTACTCACTGAAAACGTAATGACGTCGACTGCGTCTAATACAGTTTCCAAAAATTGTATTAGAATAACGCTCTTTAAATTAACTCAATCGTTTTGAGAATTATAAACTTGAGAAAATATTTTTTTTCTTCCAGGCGACTAGTATGTGACTATTCCTAAGGGATTTCGTATGTTACAAGTATTTTCATACTATTTTAGTACAAATCTAGTAATATCGTAAAGGGGGTGTGTGGGTCTAGACAAAATCTAGGAAAGGTTTATAATTTATTCAGTAGGAAAAAATATACTTATTTAAATCCATACGAATTATTCTTGTGATATAAAATAATCTTCTCAATTTATAATATATAAAAAGCACTTGTGACACTTAAACATTAAAAGGAATAGAGAGAATCCCGGGACATTCCCTCGCAAAAAAGCACTTCGATCCCGACATTAAACAGAAAATAATTTTCTTATCAGTCATCAAAATTCATAATTCACTCACCATCACACACACACGTCATTTTTTTTTACATAACTATTACGATAGGATCAAAACACCATATATTTTCTGTATCACCGAAAAATGAGATGTAAATGCAGATACGCCAAGATATGTAAACTTGTTTTTTACAATGTTTATTCCATTTATAAAAAATATGAATGCATGAATTGAATTCATGTTCGCTACATCCATGCAAGCGGATTTTTTTAAAGTTTACTTTTTTTTGAATATTTTGTTAAAATGTTTAAAGCTCTTACCTTCAATTGTTAATAGAAATCATTTTCTTCCCCTGTCTTAGTTATGGTGTAAAAATATAATAAAGAGGCAAATGATGTCAAAGGATTGTCTTATGAATGGTTTTTATACCGTACCTTACATTGAAACTTTCTTTGAACTTATTCCTAAAATTGAAATTGTACTACAACTTCTTCTTTTTAAAGTAAATCACGATTAAAATCGGTTCCAAATATTTCTGCACATTCACCCTTTTTTTTTAATTTTCAGGCACCTTTAATCTGTTTCATTTAAACATAACATTAAATTTTGTTGTTATTTTTAATGCCAGGAAAGGTAATCTTTAATCTTCCTCCGTGACATTGGCTAATCTGACACCTAATAAAACCTTTTCACATTTCGATGAGCTTTCTTAACCAATAATGAAATATTACGTCCAACACACGTTTATGTATTTTGTAGGAGGCGATGCGGTTAAGTTATAATCTATCGCTATAATCCGTTTTTTTCTTAGTAATTAGTTCAAAACACACATGTACTACTTTCTCGGTATATCGAAATTAAAAAATATATATATACTCGATTTCGCCTGTTCCCTACAACTTAGTGACGTAGCATCGTTTGAAAAGAGGGTGGGGGACAGCCAAAATAAAAATTCAATTCGCCATAAAAAAAACAAAAAAATGGGGATTGTCCAAACTTGAATCTAATTTCACCGTTGGGGAGGGGGGGGGGGGGGTGTGTTAGATCAGACTTTTTGCAGTATCAATTTTTCTTTATCAAACATGATACACTGCCTTTTGTCCTATTGTGCACTAATTTGACTGTGCTGCAACAAAAAGTGTGTGTGTGTGTGGGGGGGGGGGGGGGGGCAACCGAACTTTCAATGTACCCCCCCTCCCCGATGCTTCTTGCGTGCAACTGTAATGTAGATAGTATTTTTCTTTCAATACAGAAATATTCGAGTGTGTTTATTAATACCTCTCCTCGGAGTCACTATATGATTATAATATCAACTTCAGTATTTCGATTTCAACGGAAATTTAATAAAGTCGAGATATGCGGGGTATTTAGATACATGTACATGTATCAGAGTTGAAGCTTTCAACGTAAAACGAGACTTAATTACTATATCATGAATTCAATAGTCAGTGAAATATATTTCACGACCATTAAAGTTTTGCACGAACGTCCTTTTTTTCCGCAATGAACATCACCAGTGTTTAAATTTATTTTTTCAATATTCTAAAATTTAGACTTCTTTGTTGTCTAAGGTTTGAAGTGGTTTATGATTTTAAACATCTTCATAATTTTTGGAAATTTTACCCATAATCACTTGTCACTAAGACTTTTAGCTCTATCAGTGATTCTCAAAAGATGTCATCATATCTGACATCAGTGCGTCTTTCGCTAGCTGCAGATCTGTAGCTTTCCGAAGAAAATATTTTGACAGAGAACTACAGTTCCACCCATAGTAAAAAAAGTGCGCTGTTTCTCTATTTATTTCTCCAAATTTTAAAATGCCATCTCAAAATGTTAAGAACTGTGTGTTCCTAACATTTTATTTCACTGTATTCATACCAAAGCATCCCTAACAATTGTTGTTAATAGCCCTCCTGGTCCTGACATGCATTGAGATTATCGAAAACTTCGTTTTTTTGTATACTACCATATATTCCCCCGTCCAACACACTTCGTGCAGATTTCAACTACGGTAGTACTTTATAGAGAAGTAAGGTATTTTCTTTTTAATTTATCTTGTTCGTCATTTAGGTAAGAATTTGGAAGAATAAATCCAGAACTAAGCGCAACTATTTTGTGCGTAATAAATATGTTTTTTTAGTTTGAACTTTAAACGGTTATTTTTTTTGGCTTGTTAACTTATATCTCCCTTCTTTACATACATTTTAAAATCGACAATTAAGAATGGGCTAGCTATCGGGGTTCATCAGTATGATTATCTATGGATTAAAATCAAAATGGCTAAATACATTTTAAGTTATGGTATATATTTTTCAGAGAAAAAAAGAAGCGCTTATAAGAACGGTAATACAATAAGTGCATAGACTACTCGCTCGCGCTTTCTTTCTCTCACTGGAAAAAAGTTATGGAAATGGCATACACCTTTTAATATTAAGACTTCTTAACATGAATTCAAATTTAAGCATTTGGAAATTTCTCAAAAACAAATAGGCAGCATCTTTAATTTAGTCACGAATAGACATCGTTTTTATCGCTGTTCCTAGCAAGGTGCATGTCAAATGTCGCGTATCAATCAACATCAAGTTAAATACATGTACTTAAGCAGAATTATGAATAAATTCACGTATTAAATAGTAATAATATCATACTATATACCTATTTAAATGTCCGCATCAAATTTCAAATTTCTGTTACACTTTGAATTCTAATTTTTTTTCTAGATCACGAAACTCAGTTGACATTTTTTTTTTACTTCCGTGTTTGCAATACCGCGACTTTGACGTCGTTTTCTGAGCATTGAGACGTCAAAAGATAAGGGCCCTTTTCTCATGACGGCAGTCAATTCTTAAATTACAAAATCAATTCTACAAGTAATATTAAAGTTCAGCAAACAAATGTATGCCCAATTCACCAAAAGAGATATGATAAGAGATAAAACTAATGTTATATATGCTATACTAGGTGTTTTGTGTAATCCTATGATGTAATTTGCAAGACAATTACACTGTTGGAAGATATGCTTCATAATAAAGTCATAAAAAGCATTTTTTTTTTTATTTTGACAATTAAATTTGGAATGTTCAAACAGTATTACTAATTCATATTGCCAAAAATTATAAAGATTCTGACACAAATATTTTATTTTTGGACAAAAAATACTACAGAGAAGTAGATAGGCAGAAAAACGGACAGTGTGATTCCAGGACATCCCAAACGTTGTTGGGAAGAATATAACAAAGTTTATTTAACAGTGTGTAGTTACCTTAATTAAGCTTTTAAGCAAGTCTTGGATCTTGGGATTTATTCTTATGAGCCGCTGACTGTATATTGAACCTGTAAAACAAATATTCACGCAGTAGATATCTTCTAAGCATAAATAAAACTTAAACTACAAAACTACAACTTCAAAAAAGAGAGAGTACATGTTTGTAGGTTCTTAATAGTCTTAATTAATATCTTACATTTTACCAGAAACTATGTTCTCCAGTGTTGGAAAAAAATAATAAATGTCAGGTAATGAATACCGGTACATAATAGATGTAAATAAATATCCAATGGATTAGCTAGCTGATGTACTTTCAACAATCAACACATATGCACATGTACTTGTACCTTGAAAGTTGGATACATGTCAGTGTTATTATTAATTTTTAACTGAAATTCAAAAATTCAATCCCCCCCTCCCCCTTGAAGTAATTTACAGTACATGTACCAGTTTCATAGCTGTTAAAGCCAGCAAATTCTATTCATACTTTCCATATTTTAAAAGTGCACTGGATTAAAACTGTTTTATAATATAGAATTAAACTATTGTAGTATTGCATTGGACTTATTATTTATGAAGTCGTGGAAACAATATAATGTAGAATTATAAAGGAACAAAAAGAAATTACAATGTATCAAGAAATATTTTGTCATGAAGGAGTCATTACAGATGTTTACTTTGATTTTTCATTGCAAGTATTTATTTTTACCTTTAATATTGTGAAGATGCAATCTTCTGTCAAATCAACTTTAGGATCAATCGCCAGTCTTATCAGCTTTGGGCTTTTTAGACGCAGCAATGTGAAACTGAACTCAAGTTACTGCATGCATCTATAGGCCATAAAAACAAACACTTGTTATTAAGTTGATGAAAGAATCGACTTGACAGCCACCTCAACATACATAAACACCAATTGACAGTCACAATGGTTTCAAGGTTTCTACTTTCACTTTCATATCAGTACGTAACAAAAGGAAAACCAATAATGCCTTTAAAAAAAGCCTAACATGTAATGTTTACGTTCATTCAGAAAAAAATTCATCCAAAATAACTTACCTGTATACAATTTATAAAAAATAGTAATGCCTAACATGTAACCGATTATATTCACGGGCACTGGAAGTTAATATGTGTATGTATAAAAAAAAAACGGTCTTTTTTATACATACACATACTATATATTTACATTCACTTCCAGTGCCCGTTCTTACATTCAGTCAGAAACATTTTTTACCAAAATTACTTACAGATCACTATCGTTAGGTTTACGAAATGCATGACAAGTCACAATGATAAGAGTATTACATGTATGTAGAAAGTTCATACGCACTTGTAACTATAATGAAATGATATTTAAACAAGAGGCCCATGGGCCACATCGCTCACCTGAGAAGCGTTGACCATTCTGTTCTTTACCAGATTTCCCCCTTGTTTTACATAATGCATCCCCACCCTACCCCACTGATCATAATTTAGACATTTTGAAATCTACACTACCCCATGATCCTTCCATGGGCACACATGTTTCAGCTTTTTTGGCCCAGTGGTTCCTGAGAAGAAGATTTTCAAAGATTTTTCCTATATATTTCTATCTAAAACTTTGATTCCCCATTGTGGCCCCGCCCTTCCCCAGGGGTCATGATTTGAACAATTTAGAATCTACACTATACCAGGATGCTTCCACATAAGTTTCAGCTTTTCTGGCCCAGTGGTTCTTGAGAAGAAGATTTTCAAAGATTTTTCTTATATATTTCTATGTAAAACTTTGATTCCCCATTGTGGCCCCGCCCTTCCCCGGGGGGTCATGATTTGAATAATTTAGAATCTACATTATACCAGGATGCTTCCACATAAGTTTCAGCTTTTCTGGCCCAGTGGTTCTTGAGAAGATTTTCAAAGATTTTTCCTATATATTTCTATGTAAAACTTCGATTCCCCATTGTGGCCCCGCCCTTCCCCCGGGGATCATGATTTGAACAATTTAGAATCTACATTATACCAGGATGCTTCCACATAAGTTTTAGCTTTTCTGACCCAGTGGTTCTTGAGAAGAAGATTTTCAAAGATTTTTCCTATATATTTCTATGTAAAACTTTGATTCCCCATTGTGGCCTCGCCCTTCCCCCAGGGGTCATGATGTGAATTTAGAATCTACACTATACCAGGATGCTTCCACATAAGTTTCAGCTTTCCTGGCCCAGTGGTTCTGGAGAAGAAGATTTTCAAAGGTTTTTCCTATATATTTCTATATAAAACTTTGATTCCCCATTGTGGCCCCGCCCTTGCCCCGGGGGTCATGATTTGAACAATTTAGAATCTACACTACCCCAAGACGCTTCCACATAAGATTCAGCTTTACTGGCCCAGTGGTTTTTGAGAAGAAGATTTTTTAATGACCCAACCCTATTTTTGCCTTTTCTTGATTATCTCCCCTTGCGAGGGGAAATGTCCCTTCATTTTAACAATTTAAATTCCCCTTCACCCAAGGATGCTTTGTACCAAGTTTGGTCAAAATTGGCCCAGTGGTTCTTGAGAAGAAGTCGAAAATGTGAAAAGTTTACAGACGGACAGACGGACAGACAGACGGACAGACGGACAGACAGACGGACGGACGACGGACAAAATGTGATCAGAAAAGCTCACTTGAGCCTTCGGCTCAGGTGAGCTAAAAACAATATGAATTAAAAGTCTTTTAAAAATTGTTTGGAGATCAATTACCTTGCCAATACACCCAGCACGTCTGCTGCAGCAGTGACGTCAAAAATGACGTACATTTTCATCCGATAAAAGACAAAACCGGCCCGGAGACAAATACGGAATTATTTTAATTTTACTCAAGAGGTAAGCCAAGCCCATAAGATTTAAAATGAAAAGAAAATGATTCATTCTTTATCAATGTTTGTCTGATAAATGCATTATTACAGAAAAAAAAATTGTGAAAGTTTTTTTTAGAAGGGAAAGGGGGGGGGGGGAGGGGATAAACAAAGTAAAACTTTACATGAGTAAAAATTTACTAACATTTACAAATTCTTTTGAATAAATGTACACACACATATGAGATAAAACTTAACATGTGTATATGAATACACATACCGGTATATTTTATATAAATTAAACTAGTATAATTCATCTGTATTTTCGCACACATATATTACATATATATCATACGTGTTATACATGTGTGGTGAAAAACATATGTTTAACATATATATTTTCTCACAGGTGTATAACACGTGTATATTATATATGTTTTACATATAAATGAAACACATATTTTACATGTGTTTATTTACACACATGTATTACATCTATAAAACATGTGTTGAACACATGTGAAACCAAACATATGTTTAACACATGTGGACATTTTTCCTGTGCTAGTTGTTACGGTAGATCACTAAATTTTTCCGACACTTTATTTTCGCGAGATTGTCATTGACTCTTGATTAGCGAGATAAAATTTTCACGAATTCTGGTTTTTGCTCTATATCATCTTAAGGAATACCATTATACGCGAGAATTTAATTTCCGCGGAGACACTGTCTCGCGTATTTACGCGAAAATAAAGTTCTCGCTGATAAAAAGTGATTTACAGTACTTAAATTCATATCAAGGAGTGTCGGAAACCAAAAATGCTTTGGATTGTAAATTATTTCACCATTTAGATTAAACATAGGTGTTTTCTTGAAAATGGTAATACTATTTTTGTTGTTTTTCTACTAAACGTTTTTCTTCTGTTTTTGGTCACCTGAGTAACTCAGGAGACCTATTGTTATCCGTTTTCGTCCGTCGTCGTGCGTCGTCCGTCATCCGTCGTGTGTTAAACATTTGAACATTTTCAGCTTCTTCTCTGAAACCACTGAACCAATTTCAACCAATTTTGGTATACAGCATCTATGGGTGAAGAGGAAAATAATTGTGAATTTAATGGTCCCCGCCCTCCTGGGGCCTGAGGGGTGGGGCAAAAACCACTAAAATTACTGCAATCTTTAAAAATCTTCTTCTTTACTCCTGGACATCAAGCAGGCAAAGAGTTGGCATGAATGTAGTGAGCATTGAGTCTTCTACCAAAATTGTGAAATTCATGGTCCCAGGATCAGGGTTTTAGTGTTAGGGCGGGAATAAATAAGTTATATAGTGAAAATGCATTATTTCTTTGAAAATCTTCTTCTCTGCTCCTGGGTATTAAATCAACTATTTTAGTACATAGTTATGATGAGCAAGAGTCCCTCTTCTAAAATTGTGAATTTTATGTCCCCAGGGTCAGAAGTTCTGGTGTTAGGGCGGGGCTCTATTGCTTTTATAGTGAAAATGCATTAATTCTTTGAAAATCTTCTTCTCTGCTTCTGGGTATTAAATAAATTAACTAAGCACATAGTTATGATAAGCAAGAGTGCCTCTTCCAGAATTGTGAATTTTATGGCCCAAGGGTCAGGGGTTCTGGTGTTAGGGCAGGGCTCTGTTGATCCTCTTTCTCTCTCTATACGCATGCATTCATGAACATACCTATTTCAGATCACCTTCCAGCAGGTCTCAAGAAATTCCGTCTGTAAATTTCGATGAGGATTAAATTTCTATCTGTTAATTGTCAAGGTTTAGGCGATATCTCTAAACGCAAAGATGTTTTTAACTACTTACGAAGTCTCAATTATAATATTTATTGTCTTCAAGATACCCATTTTACAAATAATGTAGAAAATGAGGTTAGAAATATGTGGGAATACCTATGTTACTTCAGTTCCTATGCTTCGAACTCGAGAGGGGTAGCAATACTTTTTAATAATAATTTTGACTTCAAAGTTTGTTCCGAAAAGGGTGATAAAGATGGAAATTATCACATTTTGAAATTATGTATAGAAGGTCATGAGGTTGTTTTATGCACAGTGTATGGTCCAAATACTGATACACCAAATTTTTATGAAAATATTCAAGAGTCTATTGAAGAAATGAACTGTAATAATGTGGTGTGGAGACTTTAATTTAGTGTTAAATCCACAGATAGACAGCTATAATTACAAAGCAATTAATAATCCGAAGGCTAGAGAAAAAGTATTAGAAATTATGGAAGGATATGGTTATTTGGATCCTTTTAGGCAGCTTCATGAAAAACTTCGAAGGTATACATGGAGGAAAAAAATCCTTTTAAACAAAGTAGGTTAGATTATCTTATAATATCTGAGTCATTGCTACCTTGTCTTAATGCATGTACAGTTGAACCAAGTTACAGGTCTGATCACTCTATGATTTCTATGGTTTTAACTTTTAATGACTTTAAAAAGGGAAGGGGCCTATGGAAATTTAATAACTCCCTACTTAGTGATAAGCAATACTTAGAATGTATCAGAGATGTTATCTCAAGGGTAAAAAGGCAATACGCACTTCCTGTTTATGATTATGATAATCTTGATACTATTTTAGATGAAAACCTCTATTTTACCATCGATGATCAATTATTTCTAGAAACTCTACTTATGGAAATAAGAGGGAAAAGCATTTCATACTCTGCATATCTAAAAAAAAAACAAGTTAATGAAGAGAAAACATTACTAGAAGAAATAAAGGCATTAGAAGAAAATATTTCTGAACACAATGTGGAGGAATTAAATGGAAAAAAGCAAAAGCTAGAAAAACTTAGAAAACACAAACTTCAATGAACATATATAAGAAGTAGAGCGAAATGGGTGGAAGAGGGGGAGAAACCATCTCATTACTTTTGTGGTCTAGAATCAAGAAATTTTACCAGTAAAATAATTCCCAAACTTGTTAAAGACAATAGGGAGATAACTCAAGACCAATTTGAAATTTTAGATGAAACAAAGCAATTTTATGAAAATTTATACTCTACATCTAACAATGAGTTAAAAAAATATGATTTAAATTCTGAATTGAATTTCAAAAATATATCAAAGTTATCAATTGATGAAAGTGTATCTTTGGAAGGTAAAATTACATTACAAGAGGCTTCTAATACACTTAGCAAAATGAAAGCAAATAAATCACCTGGTTCTGATGGGTTTTCAGCAGAGTTTTTTAAGGTCTTTTGGCGATTTCTCGGAGTCTTTGTTATTAGGTCAATTAATTATGCTTATGAAAATGATAGTCTGTCAATCACCCAGAGACATGGGATTATTACACTTTTGCCTAAAGGAGAAAAACCAAGACAATATTTGAAAAACTGGCGTCCAATTACACTTTTAAATACTGTTTATAAAATAGCCTCTGGTTCTATTGCAAATAGACTAAAGACCTATTTAGATAAACTGATCAATCCTGATCAGACAGGGTTTATTTCTTACAGATATATAGGGGAAAACACTTGGCTAATCTATGATATAATGCAGTATACTGAAGAGGAATAAATTCCTGGTCTTCTACTACTTATTGATTTTGAAAAAGCCTTTGATACTGTTTCATGGAAATTTATACAAAAAACCTTAACTTATTTTCAGTTCGGACCTGATATACATAAATGGGTAAAATTATTGTACCATAATATTACTTCTGCTATTAATCAAGGTGGCAATCTCTCAGCATCCTTCAATATACAAAGAGGCTGTAGACAAGGGGGTCCGTTATCACCATATATTTTTCTACTTTGTGCAGAAATCTTAGCTATACAAATAAGAGAAAATAAAAAGATTAAAGGAATTACTATATGTGATAATGAAAAGGAATTATCGCAACTAGCTGATGATACCTCAATTATTCTCGATTGTAGCAAGGAATCACTTTTAGAAACAATTAAAGTATTACAACATTTCTCAGATAAGTCGGGACTAAGAGTTAATTTTTACGAAAACTAATACGGTATGGATTGGATCCAAAAAATACAGTCAAGATATCCTTTCTAGAGATTTTAATCTGAAATGGGGGACTAATAGATTCTCTTTACTTGGAATTGATTTTGATGTAGAACTTTAAAATATGTATAAATTGAATTATCAGCCAAAGTTAAGCAGAATAAAATCAATCTTGCATCAATGGGAGAAAAGACACTTAACTCCAATAGGAAAAATT
Source organism: Saccostrea cuccullata (assembly GCF_032062105.1). Lineage (NCBI taxonomy): Eukaryota > Metazoa > Mollusca > Bivalvia > Ostreida > Ostreidae > Saccostrea > Saccostrea cuccullata. The sequence goes on from NW_026925691.1 coordinate 112,286, forward strand.
ACTGTTATCAAAACTTTGGTTTTGCCTTATATACATATACATATTTTTATGGTTATTCCTAACCCAGATGACACTTTTTATAAAGAGTTGGATAAAGTTTTCTTTTCCTTCTTGTGGAATCACTCTCAACATAGAATAAAAAGGATGTAATTGTAAAAACATATGAAGATGAGGGGGTTAAAGATGATAAATGTAAAGGCTTTTACAACTTCCTTAAAATTATTTTGGATGAGACAACTCCTACTGTCAAATAGAGATCTACATGTTTTTATACCTATTTTAGATATGAATAAAGCTACAACATGCGGAATTGAATATATTAAAAATATTAAAAAGTCACTGAAAAACAAATTTTGGGCTGATGTATTTGATGCATGGATTGAGTTACATCATAAACAAAACCCAGCTTCAGTTACAGCAAATGCTCCACATTTTTATTATCCCAACATCCTTGTTGGGGGAAAAGTCTTTTTCAATAAATCCATGTTTGATTGTAATATCCGATACCTTAATGATGTTATAAACGAAGAGGGTTTTTCTTGACTTATGAATCTGTTTGTGATATATATCCACAAGTGAAAATTAATTTTTTAGAATACATGAGTGTTATTAGTGCTCTTAAAGCATGCATGAAAAAAGTGAATTTTGATGGAAATATAATTAAATCACAAAACCCTCTGGTTATCTCAAATATACAAACACTTTTAGAATGCAAAAAATCAAGGCAGTTTTATAACCTTCTCAATCAAAATAGCACAGAACCTACTGGTAAAAGAAAGTGGAATGAAGTATTTGAACTGAACGACAAAGAATGGAAATTGTTTTTTTTAAATTGACTTTTAAAGTTACAAACAATTGCAAATTGCAATGGTTTCAGTATCGAATTTTGAACAAAATTTTGGCCTAAAACTCATATCTATTCAAAATCAAAATCATAGACAACAAGAATTGTACTTTCTGTCAAGTGGAAGAAGAAACAATTGAACATTTGCTTTGGGAGTGTGATCATGTACAAAATTTTTTAAGAGAATTTGAAAATTACCTTGAAAATAAAACAAATTTTCAAATATCAGTTACAAAAAACAATTTCATTTTTGGATTCTTAGATAAAAGGAAAAAGATTCAAAATAATCTTGTTCTATGGCTTAAATATTATATCTACACAACGAGGTGTACAGGGAAGACACTCAATGTGCCTGCTGCGATATCGCTCATGAATACATTTTATGAAACTCAAAAATATATTGCATACAAAAATGGTGAAAAGGATATGTTTGATACCTGCTGGAACTGTTGGAAGCTTTTATTTCAATGAACTTTTAAATAGATTGATAAAAAATATTATGAATACATGCACTCCTTTCTCTCTCTCCCTCTTTCCCCCCCCCCCCCCATCCTCTCTCTCTATTTTGCTCTCTCTCCTTTCTAAAATGTAAAAATTTACACCTTCTGTATTTGTTATTAATCATTTATTGTATGAAATAACAGAATGTGTAAAACAAAAATAAAGAATGTGTAAAACAAAAAAAAAAACTAATAACAGAACAGTTATTAAAGATATAATTTACATGAGCTCCATGTAGTAGTTCAAATTATGGTAATGAAAGAAAGGAAAATGTATAAAAAGGACCTTTAAGATTTATATATTTTATTATTATTATTTTAAATAATGTTTTACCATGATAGCATAAGATGCCTCAACAGTGTTTTGCAGCATTCGTCTTCTTAGTCCAATCATCGCCATTATTCTTTTCAGATGTCTTATACTGGGTGCAAAAAATCAAGAGAATACATGTGCATACACTGTATGTCCTGTAGCAATATTTGTTACTTAATTGGCTCTAAAATGATATTTTGGTTGGGACTTTCATAATCAATTTATAGTACAGGCTTAGATCCAGGAATTGAAGTTAGAGGGGGCGCCAAAAATAGGAAAGGGGTATGGAGGTCGCCTTGAGGCCCCCAGTGGGTCCAGGGCAAAGATCTGGTGGGGGCTCAGGGGGGCGAAGCCCCCCGGAAGCTCCTGGGTTCTAGAGATTTTGTAGGGTAAAAATGAAGTCTACCAAGTAGACATATTTACATTTTCTAGACGAAACTGTGATTTACGTTAACTTTGACAATTTTAGGGGAGGGGGAGGGGGGGCGCCGGGATCTATATATTAGATCTTATATAGTAGGCCTACCTGATTACTATTTCATGTCGTAAAAGCAGGATACCACAAATCTCCAGATTTGTGTACTCACCGTAGAAATATTCTCGAATGAGGTCTTCTCATTTATCAACAAAAAAATAATAGTTTGTGAAATGTACAATTTGACAGAAGAAAATATATTATATTGTATTTTGAGAGAAAATTCGGCCTCTAAAATTCTTTCATTTGATTCATGTAACCTTTTCTATAAGATAAACACTGATAAATATCAAAAGTTTATATTTACGAGTAACGTCTTCCCTGTGATTGCCTTCTGCCAAAGACGAATATCCCATTCGGTTCATCATGCATTTTAAAAATGATGAACACGTAAATTGCTATCAGCATGCGCAGTCTTATATTTCCGTACACGACTTCCTACTAGACTGTGAAACTTGCAAAGTTGCGTTAGCGCGACGGCGTGTTGTGCAAAGTTGCGTTAGCGCGACGGCGTGTTGTGCAAAGTTGTGTTAGTTCGACGGCGTGTTGTGCGTTAGCGTGACGGCGTGTTGTGTGTTAGCGCGACGGTGTGTTGTGCAAAGTTGTGTAAGCTACTAGACTGTGAAACTTGCAAAGTTGCGTTAGCGCGACGGCGTGTTGTGCAAAGTTGTGTTAGCGCGACGGCGTGTTGTGTGTTAGCGCGAAGGCGTGTTGTGCAAAGTTGCCTTAGCGCGACGGCGTGTTGTATGTTAGCGCGATGTCTCGTTTATCTGAACGCGATGTCGCGCTAACGCAAATGGCCCTATCCGGACACCATAAACTGTAGAGTTACACTATATTGAAAGAATTATCTTGTTAAGTATCATCAGGAATTGGGTCTCATTCACGTTCATTCTGGTGAAGTCATTCAGTTTGTTGATACCATTAGGGCGAAATGACTTCAATCTGTGCATCCAGAAGGAAGATTTTCATATATACGCATTTTTTTCATGCCCAAGAAGATTAAGAAGATCAATAATTTTGATGTAAATTTTGAATAATTTAATGTAACATGTAAATTAAGAAATCAAAAATAAAATAATTAAATAATTAGAATATTTTAAAGACAATATGTGTGTGAAATAGGGGGCATATATTAAAATATTCTTATGGGGTCGGGAGAACAATTATCATTTGCCCTTTTCATTATTCTGATAAAAATCATACTGGCTCAAAAATTCTGACCGTGAAAAAGTTCTAGACTAATATACAATGTAATTTTTTTTTTATATTTTTTTTAGAAAATGTCCGGTAAATATTTATTACGAACTTTTAATGTGTAACTAATATAAATGAAATCTAAATATATCAGATGTACAAAACGTTACATGTAATTTATAGATGCCATATCATAATTCACGTGTTAAGCAAACATGTAAACTTCGATTTAGCAAAACGTAGGAATAACAAAATATAATGTATCTTTAAACTATATAAAGCATGAATTTAAAAGTTGTTTAGTTTGTATTTCTTTCGTCAGTTTCACTTGTACAACATTCGATACAAGGACAATTAATTCAACACTCTTTTCTTCCTCTTCTTTTTTATTTTCTCGTTATAACTTAAGAAAAATAAATGCCTTGTTACCCGCTGCTGAATTACTTTGAATTTCTCGGGATCGAAAAATCAAGGAAATCAGTTATTCATGTACATGTAAATCTACGTCGAATGTACAGCTGAATTTTAGAAAATTTATCAATGTTCTCCATTATATCACTGTTTACATGTACAGTGTACATGTCCGCATCGTCGCATAAACAACAATGATCGATCCACAATACCATTACTGTATGGAATATACAAGGGGGGGGGGGGCTTACGGGCGGTGAGATTAAAGCGGGGTCCGCTTCACGCATCAGTGCGTAAAGCTGTCCCAGGAAGCGAACGCCGGGTTCGCTCTAGCGGACCCAGAGCTGACCCCGAGCGAACGCGGAGCGAACCCGGAGCGCACCCAAAGCGCACCCGGAGAGGTCCCAAAATTTCTGAAAGCAAACCCGAAGCGGACCCCGAGCGAACCCGGGAAGCAAACCCGGGGTCCGCTCCGGGTTCGCTCTGGTGTTAGGTTGTGTCAGGTCGGTACTGTAAAACAAGTCTGTGTCAAAATTTCCCAAGTAAAGGGGAGGGCCTCCAAAAATGGAGAGTAAAAATCCCCAATCTTCCCCAAAACATTGAAGAAATATTAAACTTAAGTAGGATTATTCTCTGGTTTCTGACTAGATGGAATATTCAAAGTATACTTGTTTATATGTCATATATTAAGATGCAAGACAATAAAAAGACCATATTTTTCTTTCCTCATCACAATTATACAACTTGAAATAGAAATTGAAAATTGCGTTTGAAAACTAGCAGGGACTATATTTTTGGCGGAATGGTGGCGTACTGCCTCTTAAAATTATTATAGAACATTGAATTTAGTAATAATTTTCACGCAATCAAAGACTAGACGCAATATTTAAATGTAAGTTGAATTAATGATAAGGGACTAAAGTTTCAAAATATATGAAATAAATAAGATTTTTCACACATACTAGATCTATGTCTGCTTTTAAATGCTTCAAATCCAAGTACAGATTTGAGCAAAAAATCCGTAAAATATGTTATTTCGCCCTTAGTAAACGATCAAAACTATTAGTTTTTGTATCATTTTGTACCTTTATGTGCCAATTTTACTATATATGAAAATTAGAAAAATTTAAATATAGGAAGCATATAAAAATAAGTAATAAATCCTAAAAATTTGAGAAAATAGCGGAAATTCGGATTAGCAAATATCCATTTTATTTATATCATCCATGTCAAATTGGTAATATCATCTTATAGGCCCTATATGGCAGTATCTTTTTATGCAGAACTGTAAAAAAAAAAAATCTTTTGAACTACACGTAGGGATCGCATTATTGGAAACGGTAATTTTTAGCTCTGACCAGAAGAGCTTTTGCGATAGTAATGTGTCCGTCCTCCATCCGTCTAGCTGTATAGCTGTCCGTCTGTCTGTAAACATTTTTTTTAAAACGCTACTCCTCCTACAGTTTTGGTCTGATTTTAATATAACTTGGCACACAAGTAGACTACACTAAGATACATAAAAAAGTGCCTCGGTTTCTGATTTCGATGCACAGTGTTGCCATGGTTACTAAAAAAGAATTTTCTGTGAAATTTCTCTTAAATGCTACTCCTCCTACAGTTTTGATCTGATTTCAATATAACTTGGCACACAAGTAGACCCCACTGAGGTACATAAAATAATGCATTGGTTTTTCATTTTCAATGAACAATGTTGACGTGGTGACTAAAAATAGAATTTTCTGTGAAATTCCTTTGAAATGCTTCTCCTCCTACAGTTTTGATCTTATTTCAATATAACTTGGCACACAAATAGACTTCACTAAGATACATAGGATATTTCATCGGTTTTTGATTTCGATGAACAGTGTTGCCATGGTTACTAAAAACAGAATTTTCTGTGAAATTCCTTTTAAACACTACTTGTCCTACAATTTTTGTCTGATTTCAAAATAACTTGGCACACAATTAGACTACGCTAAGATACATAAAATAGTGCATCGGTTTTTGATTTTGATGAACACGTTTGCCATAATAAGTAAAAATAGAAATGTCTGTGAAATTCCTTTAAAACGCTACTCCTTCTATAGTTTTGGTCTGATGCATGCAGTGATCCTTTGTTATAAATACAAACCATTAGATCTACAGTCTCGACAGAAACTTCTGGTTTAATGTTAATGTCAGACGATACGTTCCTCAAAAATATATAATTTTTCTTAAGAGATTGTCAATGAAGAATAGGTACTTAAACTAGATTCTCGCAAAAAATAAGGGTACCTTACCAGTCATTTGGACAAGATACTAAAGGTTCATATCTTTTATATAACCCTGATGGGTAATCTTCTGAACGGCCTATCTCACCATTTTTTGGTTTACCTATATTTAAAAACATTTTGAAAACAATGTAGAGATCAGAAGAGAATGCCAAATATTAATTTTTTTATCTTATTCCAAGAGAAACAAAACATATTATAAAGGAACGTGTCGTATGACCTTAATGGCCAGGAAAAAGGTAATGACCTGGACCTGACCTTGCCTCTAATATTAAACGGTCAAATTTAATCTCACTGATACCATCACTTGATTTACTACAGTGAAAACTTTGGAATTTACTTAACAATAGTAAATACTTTAAAACTATGATGTAATTATGTTTTGATTCCTATATTCTTAATATTTCATTATATTTTAAGGTTAAGATTCAGAAAAAAGTTCCAACATTGTTTTTAGGAACAGGACCATTCCTCTAAAAGAAATGAATACTAGTACATGCATTTAATTTAATAAAGAGGGTCTCTCTTGTAAAGAAAAAAGAACCTATTCATTTAAATCTATTTCATTTTAATATTAGTCAGATGTAAACTTAGTCTTATATATATATCGAAAAAAAGTATATATATATATATATATATATATATATATATATATATATATATATATATATATATATATATATATATATATATATATATATATATATATATATATATAAATAATCCAGAGTTTGGAAAAGATGATCACATTTTATTCCAAAGCGCTTTCGCCATTCGGCTCTTCAGTGGATTTTGAATAACAATAGCAACATGACATGATAACGTCGTTATTATGACGTCATAATTAAAGGACAACGTTAAAATTTGGCGCAAAATATGTCCGTAGAAAGTGCCAAATTAAATAGACCTGACACTGTAAATGATACATATTTACACAATAACAATCAATAATTAATAAATTTTAAAAACAATATTAACAGTCATTGATTAAATCAGAACATTTATCTGTTTAGTTTAGGTGAATTCATGGACTTCTGATATATATATATATATATATATATATATATATATATATATATATATATATATATATATATATATATATATATATATATATATATATATATATTGTTCTATATTGTATATATATATATATATATATATATATATATATATATATATATATATATATACCCCCACCCCCACTAAGAGTTTAGGATACCGCCTGTCTGTTACTTTTTGTAACTGTTCATTTTCCTTAGTAACTTTATAAAACGGAAAGATACTAAAACGTCCTTTACCGCGTTGTTCAAAATGTTCGCTGCACGGAGTATTTCTTACGGAAGGGTCCCTTATCTGCTGTTTGTGTACTCTAACACGGTCGGATATTTTATTCCCTGTTTGACCAATGTAATTTTCTCCGCAACCACGGCAAGTCATGCAATAAATGACGTTCTTGGTTTTGCAGTTCATATTCATATCAAGGGACCCTTCCGTAAGAAATACTCCGTGCAACGAACATTTTGAACAATGCGGTAAAGGACGTTTTAGTATCTTTCCGTTTTATAAAGTTACTAAGGAAAATGAACAGTTACGGCGGGCAAAAGAACAATATTTCATTGATAAATTTAAGCCTAAACTAAACAGATAAATGTTCTGATTTAATCAATGACTGTTAATATTGTTTTTAAAATTTATTAATTATTGATTGTTATTGTGTAAATATGTATCATTTACAGTGTCAGGTCTATTTAATCTGGCGCTTTCTACGGACATATTTTGCGCCAAATTTTAACGTTGTCCTTTCATTATGACGTCATAATAACGACGTTATCATGTCATGTTGCTATTGTTATTCAAAATCCACTGAAGAGCAGAATGGCAAAAGCGCTTTGGACATCTTAAATTTCAATATATATATATATATATATATATATATATATATATATATATATATATATATATATATATATATATATATATATATATATATAATAAAATGTGATCATAACAAAAGCTTTTCCAAAGTCTGTTTTTGTCTGGATTATTTTTCTATATGTACATACCTATACCAAGGACATCTTGAATTTTAATATATATAATGCTTTACTTTCAAAAACCGTTGTCTTCGTGTTTTCTTTTTAATTATTTTTACTATACAACTATACCGACCACTGTGAATTCATGGACTTCTGATATATATATATATATATATATATATATATATATATATATATATATATATATATATATATATATATATATATATATATATATATATATATGTATATATATACATATATATGAATATATATATATATATATATATATATATATATATATATATATATATATACCCCCACCCCCACTAAGAGTTTAGGATACTAAATTCGGTTTCTCCGTTCGTCTTATAACTCTGTCCGTCTGTTACGCTTTTGTTTCAAGCAATATCTCAAGAAGCCTTTGAGTTTTTACAGTGAAATTAAAAAGAATAGCTTTGGGTCTTGGATGTTAAAGTGGAAAGGGGGGGGGGGCCTGCTTGTCTACTAGCACCCGTGAGAATAATATGAAGATTTTTTGAAGATCTTGTTTGTATGAAGAAGCTTTATCAACCGACAAATTACGAACAGGCATCCCCCTGGATTTATAATATGGATATAATACCTCTGTATTAAAGCCATATTAATTTTATAGTATTTTGAACAAGAATTTTTTAAAGTTTTTGAAATTTAGTTTTAGACCATAACCGCCCTTCGTAAAGAATCTTCTATACACCCCCCCCCCCCCCCCCCTCGACCCTTACTAGATCCGCACTTACTATAATTTTTTATGTCGAGCCACGGAATGACATTTTTAAAATTTTCTTTTCATTTCCCTCTTTGAACCCCTTTGTTCGTTTAAATGTCCATTGAAATGTATTGTACCGTGACGGAAGCGTCTACGACAAGACGTGGCTTTGAGGTATCTTATGGGAATTTTATCTATCGAAATCCAAATGTTCGCTGCACGGAGTATTTCTTACGGAAGGGTCCCTTATCTGCTGTTTGTGTACTCTAACACGGTCGGATATTTTATTCCCTGTTTGACCAATGTAATTTTCTCCGCAATCACGGCAAGTCATGCAATAAATGACGTTCTTGGTTTTGCAGTTCATATTCATATCAAGGGACCCTTCCGTAAGAAATACTCCGTGCAACGAACATTTTGAACAATGCGGTAAAGGACGTTTTAGTATCTTTCCGTTTTACAAAGTTACTGAGGAAAATGAACAGTTACGGCAGGCAAAAGAACAATATTTCATTGATAAATTTAAGCCTAAACTAAACAGATAAATGTTCTGATTTAATCAATGACTGTTAATATTGTTTTTAAAATTTATTAATTATTGATTGTTATTGTGTAAATATGTATCATTTACAGTGTCAGGTCTATTTAATTTGGCGCTTTCTACGGACATTTTTTGCGCCAAATTTTAACGTTGTCCTTTAATAATGACGTCATAATAACGACGTTATCATGTCGTGTTGCTATTGTTATTCAAAATCAACTGAAGAGCCGAATGGCGAAAGCGCTTTGGAATAAAATGTGATCATCTTTTCCAAACTCTGGATTATTTTTCTATATGTACATACCTATACCAAGGACATCTTAAATTTCAATATATATATATATATATATATATATATATATATATATATATATATATATATATATATATATATATATATATATATATATATATATATATATATCTGTCGAAACTGTAGCTCTACTCGTTTGTACTTACTTATAATAAAGGAAGAAAAAAGTAGCAGTTGGGGCTTAAAACGTAACAAAAGCAATAAATAGAATGACGGTCCTTAATTAAGTCTGTTTTTGTGGCAAGACTGCAATAAAACCACATATGTAGTAATAGCTTTCGATAAACTTTAACAGAATTTTTAAGTTTAGTTACCATGGCAACATCAATCAACAAAATCAAAAACACGAAACTGATAATAGTGTATGTCAGTATAGTCTAATTACTTGCCAAATTATATTACAATCTGACTAAAACTGTAGGAGAATAAGCATTTTTAAAGTATTTCACAGAAATTTCTATTTTAGTAACCACGGCAACATCGTTCATCGAAATCAAAAACCGATATCTTTAAGTGCAGTTTACATTTGAGCTAAGTTATTTTGAAATCAGAAAAAAAATGTTGGATAAGTAGCATTTTATTATATTATTTCTATTTTTAGTAACTAAGACAACACCGTTCACAAAAATCAAAAACCGATACTGAAATTAAGTATCTAAGTGTAGTCCAATTGTGTGCTAAGTTATATTGAAATCAGACCAAAACTGCAGGAGGAGTAGCAATTTCAAAAATTGTTTACAGACAGACGGACAGACAGACGGGCAAATATACTACAAAACGAAGTATGCGTCATTTAGAATTTAAAAAAAAATCAAGTTCATCAACTTCACTCGACATGTTTTTTTTTATAATTTGATAATTATATACATGAACTAGTTTTTAAAAATTGATTCTAAAATAATCATGCCACAGTAATGTATTCAAGTAAAACTAATAACAAATAAAGGATAAATGAACCTTTTTCTCCAAATAATATATCATTCAATGTATTGCATTCATTTATATTCTTTGTATTTTATATACTTAAACATAAATTGTCAATATTGATGCGTCTCTTTTTCGAAATTTGAAGAAACGAAGCAGATTAAAAATACAATTATAGTAAAAATTATAAATTTATTTCTCGATACGTATATCTGAAACGTTAACAGTGACATGTGTGTTAAGCTGTATCAAATCTAAAATACAATGTTTGGAATATTTAAATATATTCTATATACTTTAGGTTGAGCATTAAAATAATTGTATCAAATTAAAAGGAATTTAATTGCTTTTTTGCTTCTGTATTTTCAGTAAAAAAAGGGTTCTTTTAAAAGGATTTGAATATCATTTTATCCCTTTGTTTGTATCTCTTTCTGCCAGCTATCTGACTGTCTGTCTCTTAAACATCCGGGGCTTAAAGACGTTCCCTTGACTAAATAGAAAACACAGTAAAACTTCAATAATTACCATTTATATAGCACAAGGGCATATATAAATATTTTGACAAGTGATATCTCATTGTTCAGGAAAGGTGGATGTGTGTTTCTCTTAGATATTACAAGCGATTTCTAAATTTTATATCATTAAGGGTTGCAACTGCAACGCTTACTAGAGAAACACCGACATCTTACGAACTAACGTAACTCTCCCTAACTTTCCGTATCTCGATATTTTCTCGGGACCAGTGATTGCACCCATATAAAGTTTAAAATCAGAAGAAATAAGTATATGTGTAAAATAGAACGGAAAGTGTTTATCCACTTTGTATTTGAAAATTGCTCATGTAAAATTGTTTGTAATCACTTAATATGTTTAAAAAAAAGCGAACAAATAGAAGAAAATACACCATAATACTTTAGACGGATTAGGAAACACGTTTGTCATGCGTCAGTGATTAAACGATTACAAACTACTCGTAGTGTGCGCCTTGTTCATATGGGGAAAGGTTACTTTTTACAGCTTGAAAAAAATTAAAATCCGTGCAATCAAGTAAAAAGGTTGTGCGCTTTATAAAGTGTCTTGTATTGAGAGAGAGACAGAGAGAGAGAGAGAGAGAGAGAGAGAGAGAGAGAGAGAGAGATTCTTTTAAAATTTATTAAAATATCACTTCAAAGAAATAAACTATTCATGGTAGACAGTATCTTTTTAGATGATGTATTAAATGGCGATCTAAACTAAATTATCTTGGACAGCTTTTATTTTATATACAACTGTATATGTAACAGGCCTGAAGCAAGCAATTTCAGTTGGAGGGGCACTATCTTTTTAAGATAGCATACGTGTAATTTTTTGTAATTTTTTATTTTGGGCAAAACCTGTATTGTGTGAACAAGTTATCGAGTTTTATTGTCCTCAGATTATTATTTATTTTGGGCAAAACCTGTATTGTGTGAAATTTTTAATGTGATCTCATGTATACCAATAATTTGATCTTAGTCTAGCAGCTTATAATTTTAGCTTACTCTTATAACTGAATCAATTTTGTATGTTGTAAATAGTGTCTGTTCAGCGCCTTAATATATATTATTTTAAATAGGGCGCTATACAAATGCTATTATTATTATTATTATTATTATTATTATTATTTATGATAGTAATCAGCATGTGAAATGAAAAAAAAATTACAAGGTGTGTTTATCAAACTCATAAAATCATCATCAAGAGTGATATTTTAATATTCCCGAAATTTATAAAAAGTTATCTTCTTTTATACACATAATAAAGGATAAGCAATCAAATCTTTATATCCATTTGGCATATTTTACTTGCTTCAGTATTCATGTATACCAATAATAATATTTCAACTTTTAAGTCAGCACTACCATTTTCATACAGAACCCCCCCCCTATATTTTCCCTCTCGAATATGCGCATGAAATTTTACAATTTTTTTACCAGAGTGGGGGACACAAATTCTCTGAATTAGCTCGTTAACTGCTGGAATCAATTTTGTATGTTGTAAATTGTTAATGTTATTAATGAAAGAAAGCCAAATAATATCGATTAAATTAAAGGACCCGGATATAAAAATATATATTCCAGGATTTAAAAGATTAAAGGGGACCGTCTGGGGGGGTATAGTGAATTTTCCTAAAAATAATGGCATCAATAAACGGATTATAATTGTGTCCTAAATTGTTATTTTAATAACAAACTCTCAGATAATTTCTTAAATTACTAGTATGTAAAAAACACAATTCAAAACAAACTTCCATTTTTGCGCCGACCTCCCACCCCCACTAAGAGTTTAGGATACTAAATTCGGTTTCTCCGTTCGTCTTATAACTCTGTCCGTCTGTTACGCTTTTGTTTCAAGCAATATCTCAAGAAGCCTTTGAGTTTTTACAGTGAAATTAAAAAGAATAGCTTTGGGTCTTGGATGTTAAAGTGGAAAGGGGGGGGGGGCGTCCTGCCTACTAGCACCCGTGAGAATAATATGAAGATTTTTTAAGATCTTGTTTGTATGAAGAAGCTTTATCAACCGACAAATTACGAACAGGCATCCCCCTGGATTTATAATATGGCTATAATACCTCTGTATTAAAGCCATATTAATTTTATAGTATTTTGAACAAGAATTTTTAAAAGTTTTTGAAATTTAGTTTTAGACCATAACCGCCCTTCGTAAAGCCCCCCCCCCCCCTCGACCCTTACTAGATCCGCACTTACTATAATTTTTTATGTCGAGCCACGGAATGACATTTTTAAAATTTTCTTTTCATTTCCCTCTTTGAACCCCTTTGTTCGTTTAAATGTCCATTGAAATGTATTGTACCGTGACGGAAGCGTCTACGACAAGACGTGGCTTTGAGGTATCTTATGGGAATTTTATCTATCGAAATCCAAATGTTCGCTGCACGGAGTATTTCTTACGGAAGGGTCCCTTGTCTGCTGTTTGTGTACTCTAACACGGTCGGATATTTTATTCCCTGTTTGACCAATGTAATTTTCTCCGCAACCACGGCAAGTCATGCAATAAATGACGTTCTTGGTTTTGCAGTTCATATTCATATCAAGGGACCCTTCCGTAAGAAATACTCCGTGCAACGAACATTTTGAACAATGCGGTAAAGGACGTTTTAGTATCTTTCCGTTTTATAAAGTTACTGAGGAAAATGAACAGTTACGGCAGGCAAAAGAACAATATTTCATTGATAAATTTAAGCCTAAACTAAACAGATAAATGTTCTGATTTAATCAATGACTGTTAATATTGTTTTTAAAATTTATTAATTATTGATTGTTATTGTGTAAATATGTATCATTTACAGTGTCAGGTCTATTTAATTTGGCGCTTTCTACGGACATATTTTGCGCCAAATTTCAACGTTGTCCTTTCATTATGACGTCATAATAACGACGTTATCATGTCATGTTGCTATTGTTATTCAAAATCCACTGAAGAGCCGAATGGCGAAAGCGCTTTGGAATAAAATGTGATCATCTTTTCCAAACTCTGGATTATTTTTCTATATGTACATACCTATACCAAGGACATCTTAAATTTCAATATATATATATATATATATATATATATATATATATATATATATATATATATATATATATATATATATATATATATATATATATATATATATATCTATCGAAACTGTAGCTCTACTCGTTTGTACTTACTTATAATAAAGGAAGAAAAAAGTAGCAGTTGGGGCTTAAAACGTAACAAAAGCAATAAATAGAATGACGGTCCTTAATTAAGTCTGTTTTTGTGGCAAGACTGCGATAAAACCACATATGTAGTAATAGCTTTCGATAAACTTTAACAGAATTTTTAAGTTTAGTTACCATGGCAACATCCATCAACAAAATCAAAAACACGAAACTGATAATAGTGTATGTCAGTATAGTCTAATTACTTGCCAAATTATATTACAATCTGACTAAAACTGTAGGAGAATAAGCATTTTTAAAGTATTTCACAGAAATTTCTATTTTAGTAACCACGGCAACATCGTTCATCGAAATCAAAAACCGATATCTTTAAGTGCAGTCTACATTTGAGCTAAGTTATTTTGAAATCAGAAAAAAAATGTTGGATAAGTAGCATTTTATTATATTATTTCTATTTTTAGTAACTAAGACAACACCGTTCACAAAAATCAAAAACCGATACTGAAATTAAGTATCTTAGTGTAGTCCACTTGTGTGCTAAGTTATATTGAAATCAGACCAAAACTGCAGGAGGAGTAGCAATTTCAAAAATTGTTTACAGACAGACGGACAGACAGACGGGCAAATATACTACAAAACGAAGTATGCGTTATTTAGAATTTAAAAAAAAAATCAAGTTCATCAACTTCACTCGACATGTTTTTTTTTATAATTTGATAATTATATACATGAACTAGTTTTTAAAAATTGATTCTAAAATAATCATGCCACAGTAATGTATTCAAGTAAAACTAATAACAAATAAAGGATAAATGAACCTTTTTCTCCAAATAATATATCATTCAATGTATTGCATTCATTTATATTCTTTGTATTTTATATACTTAAACATAAATTGTCAATATTGATGCGTCTCTTTTTCGAAATTTGAAGAAACGAAGCAGATTAAAAATACAATTATAGTAAAAATTATAAATTTATTTCTCGATACGTATATCTGAAACGTTAACAGTGACATGTGTGTTAAGCTGTATCAAATCTAAAATACAGTGTTTGGAATATTTAAATATATTCTATATACTTTAGGTTGAGCATTAAAATAATTGTATCAAATTAAAAGGAATTTAATTGCTTTTTTGCTTCTGTATTTTCAGTAAAAAAGGGTTCTTTTAAAAGGATTTGAATATCATTTTATCCCTTTGTTTGTATCTCTTTCTGCCAGCTATCTGACTGTCTGTCTCTTAAACATCCGGGGCTTAAAGACGTTCCCTTGACTAAATAGAAAACACAGTAAAACTTCAATAATTACCATTTATATAGCACAAGGGCATATATAAATATTTTGACAAGTGATATCTCATTGTTCAGGAAAGGTGGATGTGTGTTTCTCTTAGATATTACAAGCGATTTCTAAATTTTATATCATTAAGGGTTGCAACTGCAACGCTTACTAGAGAAACACCGACATCTTACGAACTAACGTAACTCTCCCTAACTTTCCGTATCTCGATATTTTCTCGGGACCAGTGATTGCACCCATATAAAGTTTAAAATCAGAAGAAATAAGTATATGTGTAAAATAGAACGGAAAGTGTTTATCCACTTTGTATTTGAAAATTGCTCATGTAAAATTGTTTGTAATCACTTAATATGTTTAAAAAAAGCGAACAAATAGAAGAAAATACACCATAATACTTTAGACGGATTAGGAAACACGTTTGTCATGCGTCAGTGATTAAACGATTACAAACTACTCGTAGTGTGCGCCTTGTTCATAGGGGGAAAGGTTACTTTTTACAGCTTGGAAAAAAATAAATCCGTGCAATCAAGAAAATAGGTAGTGCGCTTTATAAAGTGTCTTGTATTGAGAGAGAGAAAGAGAGAGAGAGAGAGAGAGAGAGAGATTCTTTTAAAATTTATTAAAATATCACTTCAAAGAAATAAACTATTCATGGTAGACAGTATCTTTTTAGATGATGTATTAAATGGCGATCTAAACTAAATTATCTTGGACAGCTTTTATTTTATATACAACTGTATATGTAACAGGCCTGAAGCAAGCAATTTCAGTTGGAGGGGCACTATCTTTTTAAGATAGCATACGACGTGTAATTTTTTATTTTGAACAAGTTATCGAGTTTTATTGTCCTCAGACTATTTATTTTGGGCAAAACCTGTATTGTGTGAAATTTTTAATGTGATCTCAAATTGATCTTAGTCTAGCAGCTTATAATTTTAGCTTACTCTTATATCTGAAATAGTGTCTGTTCAGCGCCTTAGAGTAAATTATTTTAAATAGGGCGCTATACAAATGCTATTATTATTATTATTATTATTATTATTATTATTTATGATAGTAATCAGCATGTGAAATGAAAAAAAAATTACAAGGTGTGGCTTCTACAAACTCATACAATCATCATCACAGAGTGATAAATATTCCCTATAAAAAGAATCTTCTATACACATAATAAAGGATAAGCAATCAAATCTTTATATCCATATTGGCATATTTTACTTGCTTCAGTATTCATGTATACCAATAATAATATTTCAACTTAAGTCAGGGGGATCCGACACCCCCCCCCCTCTCGAACTGCGCATGGTTTACTTTTTACCTAAGTGGGGGACACAAATTCTCTGAATTAGCTCGTTAACTGCTGGAATCAATTTTGTATGTTGTAAATTGTTAATGTTATTAATGAAAGAAAGCCAAAAATATCTTTGGACCCGGATTAATATATATTCCAGGGATTGGGGAGGGGGGGGTATAGGTCCTATAATGGCATGCTAATATGGAACTTGCTCTCAGATTTCTTAAATTACTAGTATGTAAAAAACACAATTCAAAACAAACTTCCATTTTTGCGCCGACCCCCCACCCCCACTAAGAGTTTAGGATACTAAATTCGGTTTCTCCGTTCGTCTTATAACTCTGCCCGTCTGTTACGCTTTTGTTTCAAGCAATATCTCAAGAAGCCTTTGAGTTTTTACAGTGAAATTAAAAAGAATAGCTTTGGGTCTTGGATGTTAAAGTGGAAAGGGGGGGGGTCCTGCCTACTAGCACCCGTGAGAATAATATGAAGATTTTTGAAGATCTTGTTTGTATGAAGAAGCTTTATCAACCGACAAATTACGAACAGGCATCCCCCTGGATTTATAATATGGCTATAATACCTCTGTATTAAAGCCATATTAATTTTATAGTATTTTGAACAAGAATTTTTTAAAGTTTTTGAAATTTAGTTTTAGACCATAACCGCCCTTCGTAAAGCCCCCCCCCCCCCCCCCCCCCCCGACCCTTACTAGATCCGCACTTACTATAATTTTTTATGTCGAGCCGCGGAATGACATTTTTAAAGTTTTCTTTTCATTTCCCTCTTTGAACCCCTTTGTTCGTTTAAATGTCCATTGAAATGTATTGTACCGTGACGGAAGCGTCTACGACAAGAGGTGGCTTTGAGGTATCTTATGGGAATTTTATCTATCGAAATCCAAAAAAAATTGAAGAATTCAATAAAGCAACCGTGAATACAATAGACAGCAATGACAGATCCCCGTTTTTGGTTACGTCCGTTCGTAAGATATCGGTGTTTCTCTACTGAAACACTAGTGTGTATCATTAAGCGTCGATTATGTCGATATTTGCTTGTTTCATTAAGCGTCGGGGTTACGCTGCATTTGTGACGCTTAATGATATAGTTCTGTCATTAAGCGGCGATTTAGCAGTTGATAATGTCAGCTAATAATGCAATAATTTATGGCATTAAGCGTTGCAACTGCAATGCTTAATGCTATTTGTATCATTAAGCGGCGTTTTATCATTAGAGGTTGCTACAACGCTATGTATCTCGCAGGAGAGCTCAATGATGCAAAAATCAATTAATTATTTCATTATTGAGATGCAATGTTTCTACAATCAAACCTTACAAAATCATTTCAGTAATTTTTTATGGTTGCAAGTACTTTTCAACAGTAGATTTTGCCGTTTTTACGTATTCTAATTTCACTTTTATTTCGGTATCACTAAAGGACATTTGGACTCTTATGAAGCTGTTTGTGTCTGCGACCTGATCCTTCAAACTCAGTGATCCAATTAGTTTGCAACCAGTGTCCGTTACATACATTGGATTTGGTGATTTTGTAGCATAAACACTTAAGGAAAAATCATAATCACTGAGAATGGCATAAGAAATATCGGACTGATATTCCCCTACTTGAAGGTCCTCATCAATTTCTACGTGTTTGCTGAAAATAGATTTGCATCGCACTTTTCCATCTTTAGTAAACTTGTATTTTTCTTCATGGATGGCTGGATTAAAAACTTCACTACATGCTACTCCATATGTATATTTACTTTTCCTCTGTTTAATGAATGTTGGATCATGACCAAAAATTACTGCGCCACGCAAAATAGACCACATGGAATCCACAGGAATTATTACACGTTTCGAAGGAAACATACTTCGCACTGCGTTTTGTAAAACAGGTGACGAAGAATATCCTCCTACCATTAAGATAGTGTCTATTCCAAGTGCACGTTCCTTTTGAAAAAGGCTTTTAAGATGTTCGCAAATACCATTTATCGACGGTTGAAAGAAAATCTCAGTTGCTTTACTTTCCAAGCGAATTTTGTGCTTAACAATTGAGAACTCAATATTCTCAGTTCCAAACATAACTTTGATACAGTTTTCCTTTGATTGATTATCTTTCAATTTGTATATCTTCTGTATAATTTTAATGAATGGGTGAGGCAAATCAATCGTAACTTTTCCCTGCTTTTTTGGATCAATCAGCCGTTTTTTATTTTCAAACTTTTTTCGCGCTTCAAAAATGGCATCTTCATATTTCATCTCTAAACATGTGTCCGTCCATTCTAGAACTGTAAAAAGGAATCGTAGAAATTCACTGTCGACATTGCTTCCTCCCCAAGGACCTCCTGTAGGACTTATTATCTCTTTCACATGCCCACAATCGTCAAGTACTTCATGTGCTGTTATGTCAACAGTACCTCCTTCAAGGAAAAATTAAAACTATATTGAAATCTTATAATTATTTGTGTAAAAAAAAGTTTTGTTGCTGTTCATTTACTAATTTAAAATCAATTATGTAATTTTAATTTTCAAACACATTTTATTTTTAAGGGTGATGCATACATCTTTTCTTTGGTTAATCTTATAAATCATAAGAATGAAGCATGCTTGAAGAAGTGGTGTCAGTGTGCAAGAAAAAAGAATGAACGATTTCTGTCTCTTAACACACTGGAGAGAAAAGAGAACAAGCTAATTCAGAGAATTCGTGTCCCCAGCTTAGGGAAAAAGTCGGATCCCCCTGACTTATTAAATGTATATACATGTATACTGATGAAAATAGAATACATGTATGTCAATATGTGTATAAAGATTCGATTGCTTATTCTCTATTATGTGTTTAGAAGATTCTTTTTATATGGAATATTTATCACACTGTAATGATTTTTATTACCTCATAAATTTTTCTTTTCACATGCTGAATACTATCATTTAAAAAAAAAGAAAATTAAAAAAAAAAGGATAGTCCGAGATTCGATCCCGGGACTTCGCACTTATGAAGCGGGAGACATACCACTAGACCACGGAGGCTCTTTAAATGCCGTCGCGTAAATGCAGAACTGAAGTCACATACATGTATATATTCATGCTCGATATTGTCAAAATTTTACACAATCCATGGTGTTTGATTTATTAAGCCTTTATTAAACAGTTCTAATAGATGTCATAAGAACATAAAGTCCGCCGAGAACCTGTTTTATACGCAATAACTCTCCGCATGCCCCTGTGCTAAAAATAGCGACATGTAATACTATAAATACTAATAAAACAGACGTGGCGGGGCACTTTGAGAGGGGTGAGAGAAGTCCTAGGGAGTTTTGGTATAAAATTACATTTCATAAGCTCAAAATCTTCTTGAAATATCGCCCGGAAATGATAGTGTTACACACAGACAGAATGTATAAATTTACGACCTTGAACTTTGACCTTTTGACCTCAAAATCAATAGGGGTCTTCCCTAGGCCACAGGGAGTTGTTATGTAAAATTTCATTGCAATAGCTCAAATGGTTTTCTAGAGATATCGTGTGGAAACGAAAGTGTTATAACAGACAGAATTTGCTTATTTATGACCTTGACCTTTGACCTTTTGACCTCAAAATCAATAGGGGTCTTCTTTAGTCCATAGGGAGTCGCTATGCTAAATCTAATTGCAAAAGCTCAATGGGTTCTCGAGATATCGTGTGGAAACGAAAGCGTTACAGTCAGACAGAAAGACGGACGGACGGACGGAGGGACGGACGGACGGACGGACAAACCCAAATTAATATCCCCCACTTTTCAAGCGGGGGACAAAAAGTTGAAAAATCCCTTTTCTTACGCTCAAGTGGTGAACACTTCCAAAATTGGAGAGCGTCAATCAAAGCACGACACAGTAGCTAATAAACCGAGCGTCTTACTCATTGCGACATCTAAATAATGTAAATTAAAGGAATCAGCGAAAGCAAACTAACACCAGCTGCAGAGATCACCAAAGTAATAAACTAAAAGGATTTATCCAAACCTGTAACTTTCACCCAGACATTTTAGTTCTTCACTCAATTACTTATGAGTGACAAAAATTAGAATGAAATAGAATTACTGCGCATGAAATCAAATATCTTTCAACAAAATTAGCATTACAAACAAAAGCAACGGGCAGAATCTTGGAGATTTTTCTAAATATTTAGAAACTAGACTACGAAAAAGAGGAAAAGAAATCCTTGATATATATAGATGGCGATACAAGGAAATTTGGCTACTTGACTACGTAAGATAATACGGAAACGCAGATATTAAGGAAAAAATTCACAAAGAGTCTACAACAAAAAAGAAAAAGGAAAAACAGTACCAGCAACTAACTCAAGACAACAGGAATTGAATTATGCTGAAGCAGCCAGTAGACCAAAAAATACATCTAGTTACAAAGAAACAACTCAGCATGCATGTATTAATAGAAATTCGTTTCAAATCCCTGCTTCAAAGAATTGGTGAAAAACAGGGAAGATGCAGCATCGAGATTGATTGATTGATTGTATATTGTTAAACTTCCCTCTCGAGAATTTTTCCCTCATATGGAAACGCCACTACTTGCCGGTGAAGAGCTACAAATTTTGTCCTATACTCGGCACTTAGGGCCATTGAGCAGGGAGTGATCTTTTTCGTGCCAGCACCTACTGCGACACGGGACCTCGGTTTATACGGTCTCATCCAAAGAACCGGTAACCACGTCCCACAGTGGTATTCGAACCCGCGACGTAAGGATTGACTACTTACTTCGCGACGCTAGAGCAGACGCTCTAACCACTGCGCCACGCGGGCCACTGCAGCATCGAGAAAAATAATAATAATTCGACAATGATGTATAAGGATATTCAACAGAAAAACAATCATTTATAAACAGACATCCTGGACAGGGACCCATAAAGTCTTTCAATCCTTCTGGAAACTTATTCAGAAGAAATGGTACAACTTACATAGGAAAGAAATCCTCACATTATTTTTTAGGAGGAGGCAAATGGAGCAAAGGACAAAGATTTCAGCAAGACCAATACCTGCAAGGACAAAGGGAAACTTGGGAACAATAGACCCAAAAGTGATAAACCTATGAAGTAGGCCATTAAACGCAGCTGAAATAAAGTTATTATCAAAAGGATTCAAATTCACACCAACCCCTAGTGATTCTAATCTTGAGGAATTATCTAAGGATATCAAGGAATATACAAGAAAATTAAGACTAGCATTGTTTTTTCATAAGGATGACGAAGACGAAAGCACGTCTGAAAGTGATCTTGTAAGGAATACATAAAATTTTAATCCAAAGAAAGGAAGGAACAGTTTCCTTGACACCGTTTGTAATACGCTGCAAAATATTCTTCTAAGGAATGAAAAAAATAATACAATAAAGTGCTGACTACCATGCACAAGTCTCTACACTCCTCCTCAGCATCACCATATATGAAAGAGTTATGCCCTACTTATCAGCCACAAAGGACTTTAAGATCATCCTCTGACAAATGGAAAGTAATAGCAAAGAAATCATCAAACAAATATGGTGCAAGATCCATAAGCACATTAGGCGCACAACTGTGGAACGACCTGCGTTTAGAACTACGGGATCTTGAAGCACATGGAGCATTCCGCAAGAACCTAAAAACACTCTTGTTCAAGCGTGAATATAACCTCCAGCATAACATCTAGGACTCCATGTGTAACCTCTCGTAAACTCAACTTCAGTACTTTCCTCTGTACATAACAGTTTTTATTTTCATTTTATTTTGCCTTGTCTATGTTAACCAATTTCATCTTACTACCATGTTTTAAATAAAGTCTGTTTTATCGATTATTTACTTTCCATAACATATTTATAGGTTTTATTGATATATTGTTATGAAATGTTAGCAAAACCATTGTACAGCGCATAGAAACTATATGTAATTTTGCGCTTTATAAATTAATAAAATAATAATAAAGAAAAAGATGAGGGTTGATCTTTGCATTTAATATTTATTTGAATTTATTTAAAAGAATCGGACCTTGGCATAGTGCAGCATCGTATTTTTGCGCAATAGTTCTATGACGTCATAAACGTCAATTGTTTTCTGCACCATAGGACTTTGGCGTGTGGGGTTAGCACAGATCATAAGACTTTGGTGTGACCATCGGACTTTGAAGTTCCATCGCACTTTGGAGTCCTACATATATTTCATTCTAATTTCCTCAATTTTTACACAGTTTACACATTTGTGCATATATAGTTCTCGCCATGCTCCTTACAACTGTAATTTGTTTTTAATTGATAGTAAAAAAAAATATTTTTTATTGACAAAATTTGAAAAGTATAGAAGAACTTGTTTTCATTAATATAGCCATTCGTCCTTTACATTTTGTTCGATTATTGGTTATTTTACCGAATCATGGCAAGCATATATTTAGCAACATCAGTGGTGATGACGAAACACAAGTACTTTCTAAAAATGTTAAATAAATATAAATAATATATATAATAATAAAATAAAATAATATTTTGAAATATATCTCAGTTCTTATTTTGTATTTCATCTATTTAATATCACAATATGTTACCTCCCGCATCAAGAACTAGATACTTCAGTCCTCGAGGAAACCTCTGTAGTGCCTTTTCATCCACTGATTTGTTTAAAGGTAAATGTTGCACGAACACTGCAGCAGCTTCCGGTTCAAGAGCAATTATTAGGTCTTCTGATTCAATGCCCGCCTATCAATTTCATACGGAAATGAAATGTTAGAAAAGTCGTTTGAGCAGTGGCAATGAAATGAAAAGTAAATTGACTCGAAATGCATTTTAAAGTCTGCTTTAGATTTTATTTGATATAAAATTAAACTGACTTCACAGTTCGATTGTATTTTAGAGAACATACTTCAACAGCTGCCTCTCTCATAAATGACTTTGCTGAATTTGACCAAATTGCAGGCACTGTGATGATCCATTTAATTTCATTCTTGTGTATACTACTACCAAGACGAGTGGAGCATAGATTCATTAAACTTGTCATCATATATCTTACTACTTCTGTAAAGATGGTTTTAGCTTTCAATCGTTTTCCACACTTCGACTCCAGGAACAATGAATTTAAATCCTGAAAAGAAATGAGTTTTAAGACACTCGGTATCAGAAAAATCAAGAAACATATATAACTGAATATACCGTTCTTTCAAATTTAACTTGCATGACAATGTTTTAATTCGTGACAGAAAACATACTTTGATATATAGTCCGTTGAATGAATTCTAACAGGTAACTTTCAAAACATAATTATATACATTCTCGTACGTGAGTTTCTTGATAGATTAATAATGTTGCTAACTAAGCTGAACCATAAAAATCAAAGTGGGTTCGTCGATTGACCCTTTTTCAGACGTCCACACACAAGATATTTAAAGTTTTAATTCAATTTCCTGGCTTAATTATTTACGAGGGTTGTCCCGTAAAATCGTGGACATGTTGTCTAATGTGAAAAATAAAAATCACTGCGTTCTGAAATTTTCACTATTTTTTAGTACAAGAGATATTTTAGTAATATACACAGTATTTCAGATAAATATATGCAAAAAAAAAACAAATTATGAAATGTTATGCCATGTATTGTATCACCTTACGTCGCATGGATTATAACGTCAAAATGTCTAAAACAGCTTCACGTTTTATCTTTGCTGAAAATGAAGTTGGATGAGTCCGACTTAAATTTTGGAATTTCTTTGATAAACATTCTTTAGTCTCCATAAACAGCCGAGGAACCAATTGGCACCCTCATGTGATCTTCTAAAGATTTATTAGTAAGTAACAGACAATATTCTCACCATCATTCAACTAATAGAAAATCTAATATCGGCAGTCTACTGTGACAGCGTCTTTTGCTAATACATTAGGTGTTTGTCCGTATGTTTTGAACTCCCCAGGGATTCGGTCAAAAAAAACTCCGCTAAGAAAACTCCTATTTCATTTGTATACTTAACATTTGGTGATAATTTTTTTTAAAATCTTTTTTCATCTATGGTCATTTCAAGTCTCTAAAGTTGTCATTACAACATCGAAATAAAACGGAACTGTTTTCCGGTGCGCCGTAACGTCATAATACGTCGCCATTTTTCGTCTGTTGTGTTTACCACTTTCCCATTTAGAATGTTCGAAAACTGCCAAAAATTAAGCAAATGCCTTAAAATTTTTACATAGACTACAAAATTCATTTTGGAATTGAATTAGGATAATTTGAATCCAAATCTTATGTATTTAAATCTTTTATTTTGAATTCAAACTTGTGTATTCTTTAAAAAAAACTTGTTTTTTTTTTACCGTGAGCCGTAGGGCAATACCTCATGCACATTCAAGCATAATAAAATCTTTATTTTGCCTATATTTTATCAAAAAAAATTATCATACACTTAAATATGATAAATAAACATTTCCTGAAATTTTCAGCTTAGTGCGCCCATTACTTTTCGAGAAAAACGCTTTGTCCACAATTTTACGGGACAACCCTCGTATAATGGCCCCCAAAAATAATTAGTGTACTTGGTTGAAATTTCAACTGAGCAAAATGATGTTGAGGTCAAATCACTCTTAATACAGAAAATACTCTCCTTACTCAGACAAATGATTTGCAAATGTTTTTGTATAGTCAATATTAAGAGTTGTATTTTATTGGGAGCAACTATACAAACTATTAAATTATTGTGTACGTTAAAATAGGTTTTAACCGAGTAAACCAGTTTCAGTCAAAATTTACGTTCAGCAATATTCGATTGTGGGACTGGGCACTAACTTAAAATTCTAAAAAAAAAAATTTCATACCTCTGATTCGTATAATTTCATTTTGAATAAATCAAAGAAAAGCCATTCTTCTCGATCATCATCATCAAGATCTTCATAGTATTGTCGTTCTGCATCATATCCGAAAGCGAAAAACAATTCATCAGGAGTAAAAAGAATACAAGAAGACGTTTTAGACGTAATGCCTCCGTTGTATACATCAACCCAATCATATGAAAATGTTTTCATTGGATCGAGCAAAAAGTCAGATACTATTGAAAAAACATAACCACTGTATGCTGTCCCAATATCAATAGCCGCCGCCATAAGATATTTTGATTTTGGTCGTAATTTTATTTTTGAGCGAGCTAGTAAAATGGCACCCTCCAAAACAGCCAGAGATCCTTCTTGAAGGTTATGAATATCAAGCTTTTCTTCATTACTACTTAAAGTGCTCAGATATCTTACAATTGCATTTGCAAACAATTGATCTTCTGAATGACCACCGCACAGTAATAGTACTCTCGCTTTCGTCTTTGTGATTTGTGATCTTTTGCGGATTTTTTTTGCAAACACAAAAAACAGATCGCATTTAGCTATAACTCTTAAAGGTTTCGGCTCAAGGCTATGTATTTGATTAACCAGAGATCTTTCACATATTGTTTTTTCACTACGGCAATGGAGTGAAAATATTTCCTCTGTAATCTGTAACGACAAACGCTGAGTTGGAAATACGCCATTGCTTTCTGCAAGGAGGCTTCCATCGAAGTTCTCTATTTTTTGACTCTCCACAAAAACAGTCTCAAACTCGCAATTATTTTCAGTCGAGATTTTGTATTCAGAAATTTTAATTGAACCTGAAAATAAATAAACAAAGTGAAACTATATGCTATACGATCCTTTGGTACAACGCAAAATGTAATAACAACGCAAAATTTAACAAGAGGCCCATGGGCCTTATAGGTCACCTGAGCATTATGCAACAACTTTCCAGTTATATAATTTGATTCATGTTTTAAGCCAGATGTTATGGCGTTCACAATTTTGAAAGAGGCACCATTGATCATCATAACAGTACACTTAGCAGTTGCTTAGTTTGTTTACTTAATACCCATAGGCAGGGTGGGGGAACAAAAAATGCATTTCAAGTAATCAGTAATATTCAGCAATAATCAGTAATGCCCCTATCACACATGAACCCCTGACCCTTAGGCCTAGATCCACACATTGCACAAATTTTGAAATGGCACCCTTGCTTTTCAAAAATATTTGATTAATACCAAGGAGCAGATCTTAAACAATTCATCCAGTTTCTGTATATAAGTACACCCCCTATGGTACCCCTGACCCTGGGGCCTTGAAATTCCCAATTTTCGAAGATCAGGGTCCTTGCTCATCATAACTACATATGTAGTTCATTTGCTTAATACACAAGAGCAGAGAAGAAAATTTTCAAAGATTTAATGTATTTTCACTATATAATATATAGAGCCCCACCCTATCACTAGAACCACTGACCCTAGGGCCATAAAATCAAAATTTTGGAAGAGGTATTCTTGCTCATCATAACTATGGACTTAGTTTATTTAATTCCTAGGAGCAGAAAAGAAATTTTTTAAAGAATTCATGTAATTTCATTATATAATCTATAGGGCCCCGCACTAACATTGACCCGGGGGCCATAAAATTCGGAATTTTGGTAGAGGCACTCTTGGTCATCATAACTATGCACTTAGTTAGTTTATTTAATTCCCGGGAGCAGAGAAGAAGATTTTCAAAGAATTTATGTATTTTCACTATATAATCTTATCAATAGAACCCCGCGCTAACACCAGAACCCCTGACCCTGGTGCCATAAAATTCACAATTTTGGCAGAGGCACTTTGCTTATCATAATATGCACTTAGTTAATTTATTTAATTCCAAGGAGCAGAGAAGATTTTCAAAGAATTCATGTAATTTGACTATATAATCTATAGAGCCCCACCCTAACAGCAGAACCCCTAATCCTGGGGCCATAAAATTTACAATTTTGGTGAAGGTATTCTTGCTCATCATAACTATGCACTTAGTTAGTTTATTTAATACCCAGGAGCAGAGAAGAAGATTTTCAAAGAATTCATGAATTTTCACTATATAATCTATAGAGCCCCGCCCTAACACCAGAACCCCTGACCCTGGGGCCATAAAATTCACAATTTTGGTAGAGGCACTGTTGCTCATCATAACTATGCACTTAGTTAGTTTATTTAATACCCAGGAGCAGAGAAGAAGATTTTCAAAGAAATAATGCATTTTCACTATATACTTATTTAGCCCCGCCATAGCACTAGAACCCCTGACCCTGGGGCCATGAATTTCACAATTTTGGTAAAGGACTCAATGCTGATTACTATCATGCAAACAGTTTAACTGCTTGATGTGCAGGAGTAAAGAAGAAGATTTTTAAAGATTGCATTAATTTTAGTGGTTTTTGCCCCACCCCTCAGGCCCCAGGGGGGCAGGGACCATGAAATTCACAATTTTTATTCCCCTTTTCCCATAGATGCTTTGTACCAAATTTGGTTGAAATTGGTTCGGTGGTTGCAGAGAAGAAGCTGAAAATGTTCAAATGTTAACGGACAACGCATGACGCACACCACACGACGACGGACGAAAACAGATAGCAATAGGTCACCTGAGTTTACTCAGGTGACTTAATAAACAGGGATCATTATAACATTTTGCATTGACCTCGACGCAAAATACAATAACCCAAAATGCAAAATGCGATAAAAAATTTTCTTGGATTAAAACATTTTGCGTCGAGATCAATGCAGAATGTTCAACGTACTTTTTCCTTGTAACGTTTTGCGTTCATTAATTTTTGCATTGAACACAACACAAAATGTAATAAAAGAAAATATTTTAACAAAGCATTGAATTTATATTTTGGAATGGCAGAAATACTGGCCTTAAAATTACTTTAAAATTAAAAATAACAATGAAATGCAAGGTATCAATGTCTCAAACATGAAAAGCGATATTAAAAATATTCAGCATGCAGACGATTTCACATTGGCTTTAAAAGATATATCTTCTTTGAATGTTTCAGTAAGGACTGTTGATGATTTTTGTTAACACGCTGGTTCAAAAGTTAATTTAAGCAAAACACAATGTATATATCTGTTAATATTATCGGAGACAAAACTCCCAGACTTTAAAATCATTTCAAACCTTTCGATTTTTTTTATAAAGAATTATTCTGCAGTTTTAATGATTGTAAAAGATATATCGATGAAACTAAATTGTCTAATGTAAGTTTTGCTCAACAACCAATATGGAATAATGATATGTATAAATATGAGAACAAAACTATTTGTTATAAAAATTACATTAAAAGTGGGATAAAACAAACTGTCATATAAAAGACTTTTTTTATCGAATTTGGAAAATTTAAGTCTCCAAGAATTGTCCTTTGATTTAAAACAAAAATCAAATTGGATGTGTAAATACAAAATATTAAAAACAGCAATGTGTAAAAAAAAATCTTTACGTTTCAATATGACTTGTTGTAATTGGTGTATATTGTATTGAAGATAAAAATGTAATTTCTTTTACGATAATTTACTCTTTTAAAAATTTAAATCTCCAAGCTATTAATTAATGTTTAAATTTTTATTTCTTTACTCAAGAGAGTTAGTGTGATATATATAGAAACAAAGTTAAAGACACCTATGACAAAAGAATATGTGAATTTAATTACAAATTTCCTGAATAATACATTGTGTTGCAACAGTATTCTTTTTAAATGCAAATATAGAGCATCTGCCTTATGTAATATGTGTGATGAAATTATGAAATTGTGAAGATATTGGACATGTACTTTTTGATTGTGAACATGTTCATATACTATGGATAAATCTGAGTTCTGTGTTATTTTTTGATTTACAATGGAACCTTGTGGTCCTAGGTGTCTATTTTGAACGGAATTCCAAAATACAATTTTTTACTATCTTTGTGACTTTCTTAGTATATTGAATATATATAAATTTAAAATGTTTTGTAGATTTCAGAACAAAACTGAAACAAAAGATATGTTATTTTCTTATGTAAAAACAAATATTTAAAACAATATGGACATTTTAATGAATTTAACAAAAAAAACCCACTTGTATAAAAGTAAGATGGTGACATTTGTAGAAATGCTTTAATCAATATATGTTACTCTGTTATTTTTGTTATACTAACTATCCTGGCCCGGGTAGTTAGAAATTGTAAACTTGTTTGCATTATGATTAATAAATTTATTTCTTGTCAAATGTGATAAATATGTTTGAAATCAAATTGTTCGAAAATAATCCAGAAAGAGACTGGCCTAAGAATTCTTCCTTCTCGGATATAGACTAGACAATAGAGTTTTCAACGAACTTTGAGATATTATTTGTGTCGTTACCATGCTACTGCAAACGCATTGAACCCCCTGATGAATACGGCTTGAAATCAGAAAAAAAATTGTATGCGTTTGTATAGATTATATGTTGTTTATTTATAGATTATACGATATAATGTATAACATCATTGGTATATTGTGATAAAAACGTCCCTCAAAAGTCTTTTTGTCAATAAGATTTAACATTTATGTTTTTTCCTGTAAAAAGTGTAGATTGTATCAATTTATTTTTAAAGGAAATTAAACCCTGTATTGTTCTGCTGTTATTATTATATAATGTTTGTTTTTTTACTGCGAATAATGACTGTATCAATGATACTCTTTGGGGGGGGGGATTTTACCCCTATTGGTCTTGCTATCATCATCTTGAAATGTTTATACATGATTTTAGTGCTGGAAATATTATATTTTGTTGTATCATTGACACTCTTTGGGAGCAAATATACCACGTAGATACTTGTTATTTTAAAATGAGATGTTTTCGATTTCTACATAATATAAACTGTGTGAGGCCAAAATAAACTAGAGGTACTGTGAGCAATGAGCTCACTAAATGATACCCCCGCCTCCCATATGAATATAATGGCAGTGTCCATGTTTTGCTCTGGAAAATCAAAAGTATATGTCAGATCAAAAAGTAAAATAGGAGGTAAACAATGGCAATATATAGTTAAGAATCTGTGAAAGTTTATTTAAATTTCCTTCAGTGGTATGAGAGGAGTTGCCGATAAGAGATGGGTACCTCAAAGCGTAACAGACGGACGGACGGACGGAAATACCGATTACTATATACCCTACCGCTTTTCAAGCGGGGGTATAAAAATACCTTTGTTTCCCCTAACGCGAACTGCCCAATAAAATCGCGCCGACTGAAAAGATTTTTGAAATGAAATGATTAAAATCAAGTTTTATAAAATAAAATTTCATCAAAATCAGTTTTTATCAGAAACGCCGACATTGTTCTACTGTGATTTTCAAGCATTTGATGGAAACAAAATAGCGCCTAGATGTGATTACAGAGAAGTAGTTCTTCATAAAACAACGACGATGTCTCAATCTTATGCCTTTAGCTAACTAGAAATTTTCACTCTTGAAACAATTTGATAATAAAATTTACCATGGCTAATTAAGAGTGTTTTGGAGATGTCTTGGCGTCTCTACTATGATGTAAGTGAATACATTTTCGAAAAGGACGGTAAACAACGAACAAACAAATCTGTCTGTTGAATTTCAGGTACTTAATACATGGAAAGGCCAGCCTCATGAGCAGATGAGGGGCCCACCTAATGCAAACATCATTCAATTTCACTGCATTTTATTTAATTTGAGTTTTGATGTAATAAACAATTCATCTACTGAGTATGTTCCTATGTTTACTATATGCCATTATTGAATCATAGGAGTTGTAAATATGTCTGCATATTCATCGTGATAAATTATATAATTCAGTTGTACTTTTCATGCCTTTATTTACGGGTTAGACTTCGTGACAATGACTTGTTTACAATTTTTATCATTTGGTGATTCGGATTGTTTCATTAAAATATTGTTTAAATACTCTTTCCAAATAGTTTTAAAATCATAATTTAGGTTCCTGAGACGTCCAGTGTATTTTTCTTTAATTAGGTCCTTAAAGATTGGTTGTCTCTTTGGTTTTCATCCCTTCGAGATTTTTTGGAACGACATTTGAACATTTCCCCATCGCTCCAAAGGATCTTTACACGTACTTCGCACGTTTTTTGCCATTAAGCAGTTGGGATCTTTTTGAGTCAGCATCTTCTGCGACACTTGACATGAATTTTTATAGTCCTTTTTGAAGAATTTTCAACGTTCCTCATTCGTATTTGACCTGCGACTTAAATTTAACCACTTACGTCTTAACTCCAAAGCAAAATGCTCTTGAACCACTGCAAATCTCATGGCTCTCAAAAAAGAACATTGACTGTCTATAAACACAGCAGGGTGATTGAAGGTTTGAAAAATACACTCGAATTTCCAGTCTTTGCGTATTTCAGAATTTTGTCTTTTTGTAATTCAATTTATATAAATGTACTCTGGCGTGAGATATTTCACCAGTTCATTTTAATTACCGTTGTGAATTAACTATTCATGAGTTTTACTTTTAAACGGCATATGTATGATACTTAACATTTTGTTCACAAATCACTTTCTTTCGTACTTTTCTTATTTATAAATGTAATTTTCCATTAAATTTTAGAATTTATGTATTTTCAAAACTGCTGTCAGAAAAATAGAATTGTTTACCTACCTACCGACCCAACTTGAGAATTTAGGGTCGGGGTAGAAGAAACAAACATATTTTTTATACCGGCTTGGGTCAAATATTTTATGAGAAGATTTTTTGAACAATAAATTCTGAATCAGTTATATGCTTTGGGGGGAAGTCTTGCTTTCTGAAAAGTGGACGTTCCGCTTTTAAATAACTTTTGAACAGAGCCTGAATATTATTTTTAGAGAGGAAATTTACCCTATAGATTGTTATCTTCAACATCTTTAATGTGTTTTCAAATCATGGATCTGATACATATATCAGAGATTTGTTTTTTTTTTTTGTTTTTTTAGAAGGGGGGGCTACCCCGTATCGTCTTCCTTGTAAGATGGTAGCTTTGGCTTTATCGTGAGTTTCTGAGAGAAAAATAATTCTGTAGAGTTCTACTATTTTCATAGTGTAATGTTTCCAAAGGAGAGTTGATACTGTATATTAAGTTTCTTAGGGGTGAAATTTACCCCGTAAAGTCTTGCGTTTATCCGCGTGGTTGCTTTTGTTTTGATTTACTGTGTAATTTTTATAAATTGTATCAATGTCATTTTTGAGAGGAAATTTATTCTGTAGAATTTTGCTATCTGAAAATGCTTCTTGTCATAAATACTGTATTCGTGATTTTTTTAGGGGAAATTTACCCTGTAAAATCATCGTCCTACTATCATCAAGATTTTTACTTTAGATTTGAATTAGTGTTGATGAACTGTGTCAATGTCATATTTGAGAGGAAATTTACTCTGTGGGTTCTTAAAATGTTGCAAGTTATTAATACTGTCTCAATATTTCTTTCTTGGGGGAAAATTTACCCCGTAATGTCTCAATATCATCAGTGTGGTTGCTTCAGCTTTGAATTACTGTGTATTAACTGTATCAATGTCACCTTCAGAGGAAATTTACCCTGTAGAGTTTTGCAATCTTTTATAGGTTTCAAGTCATAAATTCTGGATCAGTGATATTTTGGGGGTAAATTTACCCCGTAAAATCATGCTTTCTTAATATGGATGTCTATGCTTTGAAAAACTTTATGATCTGTGCCAGTTTCATTTTGGAGAGAAAATTTACTCTGTGGATTATTGTACATTCACTCTTTCGAAGAGTGCTGAATATTCTTTCATTTATTTTCTTGGGGGAGGGAAATTTACCCCCTTAAGTCTTGCCGTCATTAAGATGTTTTTGCTATGAAATACTGTATAACAATTGTATCAATGTTATTTTTGAGAGAAAATTTACTCTGTTGCTATTTATAAACACTGTATTAACTGCATCAATGTCACTTTCATTTGGAGAAATTTTCACCGTAACGTCCTGCTATCATCAAGATTTATGCTTTAGCTTTGAATTACTGTAAATAAACTGTATCAATGTCGTTTTTCAGAGGAAATTTACTCTTAGCTCTAGGTTTTTAAGATGTTGCAAGTTATTAGTACTATATTAAAAATTTTCTTGGGGAGGGGGGATTTACTCCGTAAAATCTCGCTATAACCAATGTTGTTGCTTCAGCTTTCATTTAGTGTGTATAAACTTTATCACTGACTCTTTTGAGAGGAAATTTGCCCTTTAGATTTTTGCTACATGTATTTTTAAGATGTTTCAAGTCTTAAATGCTGCATCAGTTATTGTCTTTGAGAGAAAATTTACCCCGTAATGTCTTGCTATCGTTTTATGTATATATGCATTGTCCATCTTCCCTCTTAATGTTTTCAAATCAGTTTGGTTTTGAAGCTAGATCGTCTATATATAACAGAAACATACTAATTTTCACCATCTTTCTAATAAATATCATATAAAATTCTGTTTTTGTTTGATATTGTTAATACCTGACAGCAAAATGCTTAAAACAAGAAAAAGATTTTCTGTTTTGCATTTGGAATGCGATTTTAATATAAGAATTTAATAACCTTGCAGATTCCAGTGGGGACCTGATCCCTCTAGATCAACACATGTTTTTGACCGATTCCTTGACTTTCAAAATAAAGTACACCGGTACCGTAGGACCCCGGCATACGAAATGGTGTATAACAATTAACTTTTTTCTTAAAGTGAATGTACGACGTTTCTCATCAAAACAGACTCGTTTGAACTTTCCTATAAGATTTGGAATTTCTTTTTAAGGTCTCCGCAAGACCTTATTGTTTTCGTTCGGTTTCTTTTTCCCTATTATTATTCTTTTTTTTCTTACCGATTTTGTGCACGCGAGTTCTCTGAAATGGCTCGAGAGATTTTCACCAAACTTTCAGATCAGATAGATTTTTATCTGAACCTCGTCGGAAATTTTAGTCGTTGATGACGTCAATTCCGGTCGTGAGATATGGACGATTTTCTTATTTTTAGGGCGTCGGCTTTTCCTGGAATCTCCTCTGAAAGACTTAAGATATTGAATCAAGATTTTCAGTGAAAGTACAGGAAGGTTTGCTGATTTGCAGGCAAGGGTCTAAATCTTTCTAGCGCAAAAGGCACCAAAGCTCGGTAGAGCCCAATAAATGTCTCAGAAACATCTCACAAAATTTGACAAGTTTTGTTTCATATCTTCGTATCTATTCATAATTTGTTAAAACATGTAGAACAAAAAAGTGTAGTTTTATCAGACCTTTCATTTGATATCAAGAAAAAGGGGCTGACTTCTCAAATTAGGGGCTCAGAGGGGCCAAAAGTCTTTTATCTATATAAACCCTCTAAAAATCAATATCTTGTTATACATTACTGAAGCAAAACTGTTCAGCTTAACGATGTGCAACAGTATATCATAAAATTTATCATATGTTACGTAATTAGGGGTCACAAGGAGCCAGAAAAACAAATCTTTGACACTATATATCTCAAAAAGGGGGAATGTTTTGATAAGCAATATTGAACAAAAGATGGTCAGAATAATGTTCGAAACAATATGCATACTTTGAATTTTTGTAAAACGGCCCCATGAAGAACTTGTAGGGGTGGCCCCTAAATATTTATATGAAGCATATCTCTGAATATCTCTGAATAGGTGTTGAACAAAAGTCTTTCAAATCACTAGACTTTTCATTTGATATCAAGAAAAAGGGGTTGAATCCTTAAATTAGGGGCTTAGAGGGGCCAAAAGTCTTGCATCTGTACCTCCTTAATGATCAATATTTTGTGATACATTACAGAAGCAAAAATTTTAACGATTTGCAACAATATGTGATAAAATTTTGGTCATATGTTACATAGTTAGGGATCACAAGGGGCCAGAATTTTAAATCTTTGACGATTTACATCTCGAAAAGGGGGAATATTCTGATGAGCAATAATGAAAAAAATATTGTCAGATTAATGTTTTAAACAAAATGCATGCTTTGAATTTTTGTAAAATGGCCCCTTTAAGGACTTGTAGGGATTGCCCCTAAATAATTCTATTCAGCATATCTCCACAAGGAAAAGAAATCTTTGAACAGGTGTTGAACAAATAGACCTAGTCTTTAAAATCACAAGACCTTTCATTTGATATCACGAAGAAGGGTCTGAGTCCTCAAATTAGGGGCTCAGAGGGGTCAAAAGTCTTTCATCTTCAACTCTTTCATAATCAATATTTTGTGATAAGTATACATTATTAGACGCAAAGATATTAATCTTTATGAGTAATTTTGCGACAATATATTATAAAATTTTGATCATATGTTACGTAATAAGGGGTCGCAAGGTGTCAAATTTCTATATCTTTGATGCTTTATGTTTCGAAAAGGGGGTATTTTTATAAGCCATATTGGGCAAAAGATGTTCAGAATATCGTGATATAAATCAGAACTTTAAATTTAATGAAGAAAAAATTAATGTCATTCTCTTTTAACGAATATCCCAGTAAAAAGCATATTTCATCTTATCGAGAAATTCAACGGAAGACCTCGTTGCTCGCAACGAGATCTCATCTAGTTATACTTATAATTGTACGCACTTTCAGAATATTTCAAGTTTTAATAGTAAATAACTGTGATTATTTCATGAAAATAAATAATTAATTATCGCTCATAAATATATACATCGCAACGTGTTTGAGGTTCCTCATTCTATGCTATACACGCATGCGTATAGTTTATATAAACAAAACAGCGTGTAATTTAAGAGAGGGAATACTGCTAGGCCTGCTACATTTACAACGTCGACCAAAAATAAAAAGAAACCAAAAACAGGGATTGAAAAAGCAACTTTCTTGACAAAAAATATTTGGGAGATATTATAATCAATTGATTAAAAAGAAACGGGATCTCGGAGACATTCACGTAGGGCTCGCGAAGGTTCTCTTTGTATCTCCGTGGTTTAAAAGAAAAAAAGAGTGTAAACCCATCATAAAAATGCACTTGTAACATATGAAATTATTGTCATTTAAAGTGCAAATATTATTGTACTAAAGTAAAATTATTTTTTTTTGATATTTTGCCGCGATGGTATAATTTAGTGGATTTTCCTTTCGTGGACCCCATTACACAATACATCAATATTTGAAGTTAATTATGTTAAGTTTGTCTTAATACAGACTAAAATGTTAACAATTATCAATTTATCGGAGAGTTATGATATTTCTATTTTAATTGTAAACCCTACAGTGTAGGCACGTGTCATTTTAGAATTCATGTGGTACAAGTAATTAGATCTTAGTTGTACGACCCTTGATTTTCCGACAAATTCTAATTACATTCATTTTGTATGAGGAGAGAATATTTATGTTTATTACCTAACCTTCTATATAAATTATAATTAGGCATTTTGAACTGTTTCACGGTTTACTTTATGTTTTTGCGTGATCATGAAACAGTGAACTGTTGACCGGTCCACAGAATGAACTGTTGACTGTTTAAAGCGTCATCGTGATTTTCAAGCGTTTTGATGATAACGACATCACTATTTACTTTCTCTATAATTAATCAAATTTAAATAAAACACACAAACAATCCATTTATTAAGTATAACTTTAAATTAAAAATATTAATTTAATCTTTATATTATGTGTTCAGCGAATTAATAGACAAGTATGTGAATAAACAGTTGTGAAAAACGTTTTATTGATTGTTTGTGTGTTTTTATTCCAATTTAATTATTTATATAGTAGGTTAGGTAATTAAACACTTATTCAATGACTACTCGGTGAAACAGTCAAACTGTTGTCCCTCGATAATGGAAAAACCTGGGAAACTGTTGCCCTCGGCCTTCGGCCTGGGCAACAGTTTCCCAGGTCTTCCCCATAACCTCGGGATAACAGTTTGACTGTTTACCTCGTTGTCATTAAATACGTGTATATTCTTACACTACTGACCTTAACTTTTCGTCTTATTCCTTAATTATATATTTGGTAAATTTGAATAAAAAAGCACACGATTTGCAGCCGTAAAGTCCCTTCAAAGAAATTCTCTCAATATCCCGATATAATACATTGTTGTATAGTTTTCATATACTTATAATACTGTAATCATTCAATATCTGAAGTTTTGAATGTGGCGTCTTATTTCTACTCGGTGTTTCACCAAATTATAATGTGTGAACATTGTATTTTAGTTTCTATATATATTATTTTATTTATCTCAGGAATCACTGTCTAGTTCGTAGAAAATGGCAAATCATCAACGATAGTTGGGTAATCGGTATAATTTGCGAAACGGGAAAAGAGCGTTTTGCATAAATTATCCTACGTTTCCGACTATCTTTGATGTCACTGTGCATACTCTTCTAACTAGACAATGATTCCTTATTATTAAATTTCATTATGAGATAAAATTGTAATTTGGATTATAAAAAATGTAGTTAAATACAGTCGCACCTGCTGTTACGGCCACCCTGAATCAGCGGCCACTCCCCATGAGCGGCCAGTTTCAATCCCGCCCGTTCAATTTTTCACTATATTTTAACTCATTTAAGCGGCCACCTGTCTAACGCGGCCAGTGGCCAGTGTTTTTAGGTCCCGTGCGCTCAACATTGCCTGTTTTCAGCGGCCATTTTGTCCGTTTTGTCACATGACTTCCGTCTGACACGTGACCCCGTATCCTCTTACGAAGCCAAACATGTACAGCTGATAATGAGTTAATGACCAATAATTGCAGGTGTAATTTGAATTCTGACAGGATTTTATGATTAAATTAATATGATTAAATTATTTATTGTTAACAGATGTTTTTTGGTGTTCTTAATATACGAAAGCAAGTTGTTAAATATTTTCATGAACTCAATAGGCTACATTAATTACAATTTCGCCTGAGGTTATCAAATCAAGCGGTCAGTATCTCGTTTTAACCTTTTATGTTATATAAATAAATATATATCTAGAAAAACTAAAAAGCTTGACACAGCATCAGGGAAACGCTCAGTTGTTAGAACATTTCATGATTTTCTTGTGATGTAAATTCTATGGCTGTAAAATTAAATTACCAACACACACCCAAAAAAAACAATTACAGATTTCTTAAAGAAATTCATGTAAAATGAAATGTAAGAAAATGTATTTCATTTGACTGAAAATTTCCCAAGTTTTTAAATGTGTTGAAATTGGATTTTGATACATGTGAAATAAATATACAACTGTGAATCGCAATTTTTTATTCATTGGTTTGAAACCTGGAATAAGTGGCCACCTGTCTTATGTGGCCAATTTGTCTTTCTCCCACGAGTGGCCTCTTAAAACAGGTTTGACTGTAGATCAAAATTTCACGAGACCCGTCAATTTCAATAGTCCCCGCTCTATGGCGTCATACAAAAATAAAACCGCACGAGATTTACATGCATTATTAGGCTTTCTTAACTTTTGACCTGTTGCTTGGCTAAATTTACATTCCGGTAAAATGAACAAAATCAACTTTACTAACTTTCAAAGAGTTACCAAAGAGAAAACAAACGGATATATTTAT
Organism: Saccostrea cuccullata; assembly: GCF_032062105.1. Lineage (NCBI taxonomy): Eukaryota > Metazoa > Mollusca > Bivalvia > Ostreida > Ostreidae > Saccostrea > Saccostrea cuccullata. The sequence goes on from NW_026925691.1 coordinate 151,470, forward strand.
ATGTATTTACTTTTCCAATGTCTTTGTCCGCGAAAAAAAAACAATTGGTTAAAGTATTTCATATCTAAACATATCTACAGGTTTATCAATAGGCGCTGTAAAAACAATTCACCTGTGGGGTGGGACAATGGAGACAGGAAGGGATGGGGCTGTACAAAATTTGTGGAATCAAGAGCATGTAAATATAGGTTTTGTTTCAAAACAGCGATTAACAGATTGGCTTGCGTAATCATATTATTCCTAAACGCAAATTATGAAACCTCGATTGATGACATAATAACACAAAAATACAGTTATTCCTAATTAAGAAAAAAAAATGATTTTTACACTTTTTGAAATCCATTTAAAAGTACATGTATAAACTGATTTGAGGAGTCACTGTCTATTTAGTATGGTATGCCCAAGCATCAACGATAGTGGGAAAATGGGATAATTTGCATTACAGTCGTTGATGTCCCATATAAAACTATACTAACTAGACATGATTCCTTATATTTCCATTTTATTGTGAATTAAAATTGTAGATTTAGATTTTTAAAAATGAAGACATATATTTTAAAATTCACAAGGACACTCGGGTTAATTTCAATAGTCCTTGCTCACTGCCATCAAACACAACGGTAGGCGCACGAGATTTTCATGCATATTTGGTCTCCTTAGCGTCAGATACATAGACAGATGCGCACGATATTTGCATGCATATTTGGCCTCCTTAGCTCCTGACCTATCGACCTGCCTTATTAACATTCCGGTAGAATTATTAAGAAATCAACTCCGCTAACTTTCACAGAAAAAAAATAGAAATGTTTTTCCTGTTTCTAAGATGTTTTTCGATTCATGTTATTTTGTATTTGTTTGTATGTCCGTTGTCACGTCATAATACCTAGTCCAACCGGTAGTTGCTATACAATTTCATGTATTCTAAAAAATAAATGACCGATATCATAGCCGGTATTATAGAAATGTTTTTTCTTCTTTTGCATTGGTTTTTTATATTCTATAATCCTATAATACACTTCATAGGATACTTCAAAGAAATAGTGAATAGAATTACGTATAATCTTTCTTCATTAAGGGGACGAAGGATGTATGGTCACATGAATAAGTTCAATAACACCATAATCTCTGATAAAAAATGTACAAAACCAGACTGACACCACAATATTTGTAAAAGAAACTTTGACTTTTGTTTGATTTCATCATCTTGTACACAAATATCTTAAAACATTAAAACTGTCTTGCAAATATCATCAAAGTACAGAATAGATTGATTCACTCTTCTGTTTCCCTACACTGCGCGCCCAACTAGTCATTGACGTCATAGTAGATCTCTTAGTACAGTAAGATTATACACGGTAAAACACGGGTTGTATATTATCATAAAAACGGATCATCATAAGTACATGGTGTGGTATCTTATGAATTTCAGAACACAAAAAATATCTTTAAATCGTTGTCGACGGAAATATTTTGTAGTTAGTCTTATTCGCTTATTTTGAAAATGTGTGACGTCATAGTTGGGTTTTCCCGTACTCGAGAAATGTAAACATTCATTACACGTTTTTCTAATGCTCATGTCTTGTTTAATTATGCCCTGTGCAATACTGAGCTCAGACTCACCAATCGATATTTTTACAGTTAATCAATAACATTATGAACTTGCATTTCAACGTAAATTTTCAAATATTCAATGATAGGATTTTTTGCAAATTAATTTTTAGTTGTTTAAGCTGTCTTAAAAAGAACGTAATTTTCCGTCTCCAGATGCGTCGTGACAAAAGAATCTTGCTTTTTCGAATTTTTATGTATATTCATACTTTGAAATATTTTAAAAGACACATTTTCGCTGACATATTTTTTTATCTATGTTGAAAAAATTCAACTATCGACCGAGTTATGAACCTAGAAACTCGGAAAATCAAAACATCACTCTGCTAACTGTAAGGTCTCGTATTCGTCACTCAACATTTCAAAAATAAGTCTAGAAACCTATTGATATATCTGCTTTGAGGCATGTGGGACATACTAAATTAGAGATATACAAAATATGAAAAAAATTGAATGACAGGTATTTTTCAGCTAAAGGTTCTTTGTCCCCTTTAGGGACCCTCTGCTATAAATTTCACAAAAAATAATTAAAATTTCTAATATTGAGTTTCATAAACAACAATAACAATATAGACACATGGAAAATAGTTTGAAGTATGATGCCTGCTCATTTTTTTGTCCCCCTTTTGCGAAAGCGATGGGACATTAAATCTCATTCGTCCGTCAGTCTGTTTGTCCGTCAGTCTGTCCGTCACAAAAACAATAACCTCAATGCCCATAGCTTTTCTTTCATTACCAAGAACTTTGACCCTTTGACCTTGACCTTGGAGTTTTAACTACTTTTAACCTTGGTCACAACATTTTAACGGTAGATACTAAGACTTTCATATTTCACAAATGTATTTTTTGTGGTAAGACCTTTCATTTGATACCAACAACTTTTGACCTTTTGACCTTGACCTTGACCTTGGAGATTTACGTACTTACGTACTTATGAAAAAAACTAACTTTAACCTCAAACTTTAAACTCATAACTTATGATCGGTAAGGGATAGGCTTTCGTACTTCAGTATGTAATCCTTGTGAGAAGACCTTTCATTAGATACCAATTGAATAACTTTGACCTTGACCTCGGAGTTTGTCCTTCTTTTCAAAAACTTTTGAATGAAGGATATGGAGATAACTAACAGTATTCATATTAGTCCATAGTAGTCCATAAAACAATACAAAATAAGAGCAGAGCAAACATGGACCCCCGAAACAACAGAGGTGGGATCAGGTGCCATAGAGGAGTGAGCATCCCCTGTCGACCGGTCACACCCGCCGTGTGCTCCTTGTCACGATCAGGAAATGACGGGTAAAAAATCGTCCTCAATTCAGTGTATAAATAATGGAGTAACAATTGGTATGAAAAACGTCAGTCAGCATTTGACTCGATGATAAATTGTATATGCTGACAAGGTTATTGTATCGACCATAGAACTTACGAAATGATGACTTTAAACGAGACTGCTGATATTCTTGATTCATCAACTTGCTTGTCAATAATTTGCCTCGTTTCAGAAATTGTTCATACGTAGAGCATGATCTTGCGTATCGAATCAACCGAGATATGTATACTCCGTGTGCAGGTGATGAAGGTATATTGAATGGTAGATATCATGACTTTCATATTTCACACATTTATTCTTTGTAGCAGTCTTTTCATTGGATTCTAACAATTTTGACCTTGAACTTGGATATTTCTGTACTTATGAAATAAAAAGAAAATTAACCTTCATCATAACTTTTGAACGTTTATGGTTTTCGTCCTTCACATATATGTATTATTGGGATAAGACCTTTCTCAAGAAACCAATAACTCAGACTCTTTCGTCTTGGAGTTTGATCTACCTCTCAAAAAATTATCCTTGACTTTAACTTTTGAACAGGTGGTACTAGGGATTTTGTATTTCACAATCGTATTTCGTGTGAGAAAACCCTACTTTGGGTAATTTAATTTGCATTTTAAAAAAAATTTAAACTTCGCTATGTTGCCATACGGGTTCATCAGTGTTTAACAAACACATCTCGTTCCTTATATTGAGAAGAGATATGGCTTTCATATTTGACATGTGCATTACCTGTGACGAGATAATTCCGAGAATGCTATGATTTCTTATCCCTTGACCTTTACCTTCACGATTGACCTTATTTTAAAAAGTCAACTTCAATGATAATATCTAAATAAATGACATATGAAAGGGTGTTCACATAAGACAATATTAATAAAAAATGACATCTTATCCACAAAGACACCGAAAGCAGGGGACCACAATTCTTTGAATTTGCTTTTTTTTTTAGAAATGATTTTTTTTTGTCAGATCATAATATAAAGAAATTTTAACACATGAGATAACAAAGAGTAACATTTATTATTAATACTGTAATATTTATTACAGTATTAAATGTTAAAAAAGGTGAATATTAAAAATCATATTTAGTATCATACTTATTAATTAAAATAATGTTAGAAAACATTATAAAGAAAAAAAAATACATCTGTGAGGAGGAGTTAACTTTTAACTTTTTCTCCATTTGAAAAAAAGTTATAGCAGTTGCAACTAGACCTGAGCTCGTTGATCTTCTGTTGGAGCTGCAGACAGGAAGCAGCGTCTGCTAAGTAATAAGTTGATGCTTACGTTGCAGATTCGATCTGCATTGTGGGACGTAAAGACCGGTCCTTTGGATGAGACCGTATTTACCTAGGTCCCTTGTCGCAGTGAAGTATTGGCATGAAAAAGATCACTCAATACTCAATGGCCCTTAGTGCCGAATATAGGACAAAAGGTAGGGTTTCAATAAGGTTGTTTTATTGCCCATGATGAATTTCAAATAAATTACATTAATTTTATAAACTTATCACCTTATGTCATATTTATACCCCCACAAACGAAGTTTAGGGGTATATATGAATCAGCTTGTCCGTCTGTACGTCTGTCCGTCTGTTTGTGCAAACGTGTCCGGTCCATATCTTTCTTACGGAGAAACATTAGAATCTACTACTCCACACAAAGATTGACCATGACCTAAGGGTGTGTCATGACCTTAAACCAAGGTCATTTGGAGAAGTTCAAGGTCACTGGAAGAAAAAATTCATAATACGTGCATATCTTTATTATGTATAAATTGGTAGGCTTTAATTTCACATGAAGATTGCTTATAACTAGGAGCGTGTCATGACCTTTATCAGAGCTCATTTGGGGAAGTTTAAGGTCGCTGGAACAACAATTCCATAATTCGTGTTCGGTCCATATCTTTCTTATGAATAAACTTGGTAGGTTTTAATTTCAAAGATTGCTTCTAATGGGTGTGTCATGACCTTGACCTAAGGTCATTTGAGGAAGTTCAAGGTCACTGGACTGGAAGAAAATTTCATTATTTGTTTCCGGTCCATATCTTTCTTATGGATAAACTCGGTAGGTTCTATTTTCACACAAATATTGCTTATTACTTAAAGCTGTGTCATGACCTTGACCATAGGTCATTTGGGGAAGTTCAAGGTCACTGGGGAAAAAATTCATAATTTGTGTCCGGTCCATATCTTTTTTGTAGATAAACTACATAAACTTGGTAGGTTCATTTCACACAAAAATTGCTTATAACGTTAGTTTGTTATGACCTTGACCAAAGGTCATTTGGGGAAGTTCAAGGTAACTGGAAGAAAAATTTCATAATTCATGTCCAGTCCATATCTTTTTTATGGATAAACTTGATAGGTTCTAATTTCACATAAAGATTGTTCAGAATCTAAGGGTATGTCATGACCTTCACCCGAGGTCATTTGGGTAAGTTTAAGGTCACTGGAAGAAAAATTTTTAATTTGTGTCCGGTCCATATCTTTCTTTATTATGGAAAAACTTGAATCTACTACTTCACACAAACATTGCTTATGATCTATGGCTGTGTTATGAATTTGAACCAAGGTCATTTATGCAAGTGATTGAGAGAAAAGTTCATAATTCGTGTCTGGTCATTATATTTAGTCTTTTTTTATTAGTCAGCACATTCGTTTCTTTTATAAAAAAAAATATAATGAGCAATTACATTTTCACTAAAAATGTTTTAGCATTTCTCTCTTCTCTTAGATCCATAAAATATTCATGATTAAGCACTTCTGAAAAACCCAGCGGGTCGGGTATTTTGTCCTGTTTGAAAGTTTTTGTTTATAATTAATTTCCAAAACCAACCTATATCAGTCACATGACCAAGGGGTATCTAAAGGGTTCCCAATAAAAAGTTTAAGGGGTTATGAAGATATACAATTTTTCTTTGAAAGACTATTCATATTTAAAAACCAAACACAGATTAACAATATATTATCAGGGCACATAGAACTTGACTGAAGTAACACAAAGACTGATACGTTGTGCACGGTGTTGGTTCACATTGACATTACGTCAAAATAACCTTATTTTATTAAGCCATATAACGTTGTTATAACGTTTTGAACTTTATAAATGCATATTGTAGGAGTTAAAATGAATTTTGTTTTGAAAATATCAAGATAGAATAACAGGGTACACAAATGCAATGTTTGAACCTTCTATTGGTTATATTAGGATGTATATTAATATATTTTAAAAAGAAATTGTACAATTGTAGTTACTGAAATATCAAAATCACTCAATATCCTAATGCATATCCTTTATTCCTGAGTAGAATTCCCTTTCAACCAGATCTAGTTCATTTTTTTTTCATATAGTTGAGTAGAAGTTTTCTATTTCTATATAGTGTCCGAGTGCGCCTTTCATACTTCCTACCTTTCAATGGAACTGGTCGTCATTTTGAATTTAAAAAATATATGTGTGGTATACGACTAGATTATTTGATTATAATTTTCGTGTTGACGTGTCTCTTTAATGTGAATCGGTTCTTATAATATAGGTTATAGCTATCTGATCTTATCTGTCTCACATTGGATTGAACTTTTCTAGCTTTTGTCAGCCCACGTAGTAGGATGCAGTTTAGACTAGTCTTGCATACTATGGAACATAATCAAAATCTTTAAACTCAGTTATCAATTTTATAAAGGGGGGATGGGCATGAAAAAAAGAGGACTGTAGACTTTCATCATTATTGAAAATCTCGTTAATCACCAACATTCTAACTTTTTACTATTTTTGTTGAAAGAAAGGGGTGCTCTCATTCTCATCATTTTCAGCAAAAAACAAACAAACATGTCAAAATACTAATGCAACATATTGAAAAAAGGGGCACTGGCAATTTTCAGCAATTTACAGCAGGAGATTTTAAATAATGTGGAAGGATACTATTGTGGGGTTTTCACGCCTTTTCCTATGGTATATATGATGATTAACTGTGATAAATATAATTTATGGAAAAAGACCTACAAGCACCATGGTATCCGGGGGGCAAAGGGGGGGGGGGGGGGTCCTGTCCACAAGTACCTATGACCTGGTACTGCCGACCTTCAGTAAAAAATAAATAATAATGTGACGCTCCAGACGTCATATGTGCAATCCATGTATATACAAAGTGTGTAAAACGACGTTTTTTCATACCTGTGAGAAAATGGCTACACTTTGATTGATAGTTGCATTTATTTCATGTGGACCGTTACTGTAAATTAATACAGTATTAAATGTTTTTTTCAAGATACAGTAACAATTGGTATATATCTTTCAAAAATTTATATATTATTTATATGTAACTAAGACATATAATAAGTGACAATACAATGCCTCGTTCCTGCATGACAAAATGGCCAGAGTCTTTTTATTTCTACCCTAGAGATTTTGAATATTTTTCGTTAATTACTTTTTACTGTTAAACGAACGTTGTCCGTAAAGTTCGTGGACAACATTGATTATTACTGACAAACATTGATAAAATATATGAAACTATCATTTTCATTAAATTAATGTTTCATTTTAATCATATGCGTATTTATCATACCTCTACTGTAATTTCTCTATATAAAATTAATACCATAAAACTGTCTATTTGCCCGAGAAGAGACTACTCCCTGGAAAATCAGAGCTACTCCCTGGAAAATTAGAGCTATTCCCCGGGACTACTCCCTCATGAATATTTATTAGTAATTTTAACCAATAAAAGTGTTCAGTAGGCGTAGCGTTCAAAGAATCTCGAGTCAGTGACGTCATGTTATTAGCAATGTAACTATGACGTCAAAACATTTCGACATGCGATGTCTAAATCATACTTGAATTCTAGCAAAATGAAGACAACGATAATTCTTCGAAATGTCAGTGAAAATACTTTTTAAAAATGATTTAATTGTTTTATGACACGATGCATTACTTATTATACAATGTGCTAAACTGCATGCATCTGTAATTATGTCTCTACAGAGGTTTTTTTAAATGTCGAAATACCTGGTAAAAAAAAATTAAATCGCCTATGATTGTTTCGGTATGATATAACAGTTATGGAATGGGAACTCGGGAAAAAGAAACTTTATGGTTCCCCTCGGCAGAAAACTAAATAGTTTTCTCCCTCGGGGAACCATAAATTTGTAATTTCCCTCGTACTCATTCCATAACTGTATAATATTGTTCTAGGATTTAAAAATCGAATGTTTACCACCAAGATTTCTTATGGGGCATCTCAAAATTTGTCAATTTTTACTATTGAACCCTATTGGAATTGATAAAAAAAACCGCCAAATTATCATATATTTTCGATATTTTCGTATATGTATTTCTACTCTAGAGATAGTTTCTTCAGTCAAGTAAATGAAAGTTATTGTAAAAAGTCATCAAATTGTGAAATTTCACAAAAGTTGGCCATATAGGTTGGTTTAGGTCTTAATTACAAATTTATTTTTTCGATACCCATTACCTCTAAAATTACTTTATTGTTGTATAAATACATATCGGTGCAGATGAATTATCGGCGCATATAATTTTTTTGGTAAAAATAGAGCAATATTTAGATTGCTTGTATGTTTCTTACTTTTATTGTTCTGTCATCAGTTTTAGTATGATATCCACGAACGTCCTCGAATATATAAGCGAGTCATGGGCGTCGTGTATTGCTTTGTTACAACGCGAAATGTTATAAACCTGGATTATAACATTTTGCGTTATTACATTTTGCGTTGAAATTAACAAAATGTAACAACACACTTTTGAAGATTCTTGCATTTCGCGTTATTACATTTTGTGTCGAGATCAACGCAAAATGTAATAACGCAAAATGTTATAACAGGATTTTTGGATTATTAGAATTTTGCGTTGTTACATTGTGCGTCGAGATTAAGCAAAAGGCAAGAAATGCAAAATGTAATAGCACAATTTTTTCGTCAGCAAGATTGAGTACAATTTTCAATAGTGTAGTGGCCGATGAAAAGAAAATAAACCAAAAGGAAAAAATAGACAAGCGCGATTTCTTACAATTAATAACTTTTATAATATATTGATTTATTGAATTAGCTACAGGTGTTTAAAATTAGTATTCAAATCATAGGTGTTGCAAATATAGAAACGTGCATCTGTGGGCAGGGTTGTTGGGGGGTATTGACCAGTGTGCCTTTGCTTTCTTTTATAGTGAAATGCAATGAATCTGTAAAAAAAATACTATTCATTTGTACTGGCAGGTGTAAATGTATAGCGGGAAGGGGTTTATTGACAATAATGATACCATACTGTTCTAAGCAAATCTACAGCATTGCAGACAAGCAAAAACAAAATTCTATCTCTCTCTTTCTTTCCATCCTATAATACAATGGATTGTTCCTGCATGTCCACAATAATACAATAATAAACAAACTAAGTAAACACCCCACCTTATCTCTGCCCCTCTTCGCTTGACACACACATACACTTCCAGTTCGTTAACCAATGTATACATGCCGAATATGCATATCAAGAGCTTTTAATGAACCTATGGTCAATCTTCGGTAATTAACTATGTGTTTTGGGTTACTAAAATCAGAGTCAGAAAAACGATACAGTTAGATGTATAGAGGTGTATGTAGATTTATGTCCGTAAAAACCCTGACGTTGGTGTCATTGTTTTAGTTCTAAATAAATTTGACATCGTGTTTCCCATGTTGGTTACATGTATATATTTGGATCAATTTTATGATCTTTTTTGTTAAACGCAGTCAAAAAAAAATGTTTTGTTTTATTACATATTGTTTATTACATTTTGCGTTGTCTTCAATGCAAAAATAAAATAACGCGAAATGTAACACCGCAAAAGGACGTTATTACATTTTGCGTCGAGATCAATGCAAAATTTAATAACGCAAAATGTAATAATCTAAAAATGAATTTATGAATGATAAATATATATGCCGGTATAACGTTGAATATTGACCCCAGTTAAAAATTGACCGGGGTTCATTTTTCAGCGTTGAATATTGAACCAGGGGTGTTTTTTCTTCGTTGAAAATTGAGACTAAAAGTCATTCATTTTATACCCGGGGTCATTTTTCAACAGCTTGATATATTTCTTCTTATCCCCGATGACCTCAACAAGTTGAAAATAGACCCTGTTGAATATTGACCCCACCTCTGAGTTTGAACATTTTTTGAACTGTTGTTTTACGGGATTTATCTCTATATTTATATTTCGGTTTCAATTTTTTTCCCTTTTCACGAATAAAAGAAATAAACCTATCATCCCTTGTATGCATGTACATTTTGATCAGTACACAAGGCATAAAACAAGAATCCTGGAAATTTGCAAGCATGTTCATGAAACTTTCGTAAGATTTGTCCTAAGACTATTCCTAAGATCTATATGACTTAGGAAAAAGTTACGAACATCCTAAGACCAGCTTAAAAAATATTATTAACCTCTCTTTGATCTACCTTGATGATGATTATGATATAAAGCATAGGCGTCGGAACTTTTTTGCAAAAATAGACATTATATAGGCAAAAAATTAGGTCTTACTTTTTCTGTTGGTTTAACCCACCCATCCTCTACTTTCAATTAGCCACCCCACTTTCAATTTGCTTCCGACGCCTATGTGCAGTATTGATTATTAAAGTCATTCATTTTTTGATAAATAAGCTGGTTAAGAATAAACTGAATTTTCTAGGACATGATAAGAAAAAGAACTTAAACAAAGAAATTACTATTTAAAACCAACATTTTTTAGTGAATACTGGAACTCTCAATAGCTAAAATATTTGAATGACAATTATTTTAAATTTTGTATTTACTCCCAACCAGAAATAAGAACATGTCAATAGTTTCATTGGCTCGTAAATTCACGTAATATGCTAGGAAATCGGGTGTGTGTGGTGGTGGTGGTAGGGTCCCTCGTTATTTTTTGAAGATAAGTTTATTGCCCAATAATCTATAAAAGAAGTTAGAATTAAATATGTTTTGTGAATGAAAACTTTTCTCTTTTTTATGTCAAAGTTTTTTTTTTTCGAAAATTTTAGTTTTTGGCAATTCAGTTAATATTTTTCCCCTTCTTAACTTGAAAAGGGGTATAAAGTAATAAAAAAAAATGAATTTTTCAAGTGAGATATTCAAGGGCTTCTTGATAAGGTGAGAAATATAAATATCATCTCCGTATTAAAACCTTCGAAAATTGTAACATATGTTGAAAAGAAGAGGCCTTTTGAGAACATTTCTTTTGTAATTATTTGTGTAAATCAACAGCTCATACACGGACTGCCGAGAAACAAGAAATTGTCGCTAATACTTGCAATGTTTAAAATCAAATGCATCACAACAAACTTAGGATGATTTTAGGACAGGCTTTATGTTGTCCTAAAGTTATAGGAAAAACTTAGGCAAGTTCCTAAATTTAGGAAAGTTTCGAGAAATTGACTTTAGACTAGGACATTTCCTAAGCCGCTACTTAACATGTGGCGGCCGCTATATAATATCTGGCGGCCGCCAAATATTTACCCGGCGGCCGCCACTTATATTTCTGGCGGCCGCCACATAATTTATATGGCGGCCGCCAGATAACACCTGGCTTCCTGATCCGCGTGCATGTTTAAACGTATGATTTCATAGGTTGATACAGTGTAAAAATTATAAAAGCGACATCAATCGACCAAACTTTTAAGAGATTTATTATGAACCAACACCTCAATCCACACTTCTAGTAGATATGTTTGGCATAGAGCAGATTGATATTTGATTGAATTATGCAAGTATTTGTAGAGTGTTTCGGTTATTAAGAAATCTCATCAGGGGTCACGGACATAAATCATGGTGTTAGTTTAAGGTGAGACTGAATTATCTCGTCACCTATATTCTTGTGTTTGCAGTAAGCTATGATTGATACGTGCATCATGCGTTAAACACTCACGATTTTCCAAATACTAATATTAGGAATTTTAAAATTAAAATAAATGAAGTTATGTAAGCAAAAATATATATAAATAAACATGAATTTATGAACTGAATTGTATGACCTAAATTACACTCCTGTGTAACAATTTTTACTCATATCTAGGATTTACATATACAAATGTACTTTCTTTTAAATAAATATTACACGAAATATTGCGATTTTAAACTATATATAACTTTGAAATCTAAGATTTTTTTTTTAATATTCTATTCAAAGAATATAACTGAATTACTGAAATAAGTGTGCATTGATTACATTGGTGTCAGAAAAAAATTTGCGGGGGGGGGGGGGGGGCTAATTGTGAAAAAAAATTAAAAAAAGTATTCCAAATCCGAAAAATAGGGGGGTGGGGGGGTAGGATCCTATTTCTTTTCTTTAAAGCACTAACACTAACTCTTCTTTCTTTGACTACACTGTTACGTACATGTACGTGTTGAAATCGGGGGGGGGGGGGGGGTCTAAGCCAATTTCACATTGTACAATGCCTATATTATGTCTATCTTTACAAAAAAAGGGGTAAGCATCCCTATCCCCCCCCGTTCCTGACTCCTATGGATTAAATCAAGCTGTGAAAACCAAGTCATAAATATGTGTGTTTATACTGTTGAATTTTGAACTGGTTTTATAAATAACACCTTTGGTCTCACTATTCAACGTTTAAAATTGACTACAGGGTCAATTTTCAACCCGGGTCAAAATTCAACGTTACACCGGCGTGAAGCGTGTAGTTCATATACCTCATGAATCTCCAAAAATTAGATTCATTTCTAACTTGAAATTACAATATTTGGGAAGGTGTACTGTTGTTATTTACGTACAACTTAGTATCTCGTACGAAAGACTTTGCATCTCGTACGTTCGACTTTTTGATATCTTCCATATACGACTTATTATTATGTACATGTACATACGACTTAGTATCTCGTACATACGACATAGAATATTTTTTTCAAGTGGCAGCAATACTCTCTTTTACATTTGTGACTTATTCATATTTCATATTTGGCTGATTATGACTTTTAATGTGAAACATTTTATTTTTCAAACTCAACAGCGTATATTTCATATATTGAATGCGCGTCAACCCTTTATGACGTCAGTGAGAAATTAAGTCGAACCTTTATGATGTTCGATGAACCTGTTTTGAACGATTATAGATAAGCATTGCTTTCAGCAGTGTTATATAAAGGGAATTCCATTACGATTATTTCCGAGATCAAAGAAATGCTGCGGAAATTATTTTCTAATAAATCACGAACGTCGTCACTACATTACCCGATCAGAAACGCATTTCAAACCAGTGCATTTGAAATGAATATTTGACTTAAAAATGAAATACTTATTTAGACTACTTCGATGTATTGTCTTTCGCAGTTTATAGACTGTAAATTTCACAGAGTATCTAATGAAGTCGGTTTTTATAACCAAGCACTGTTCCAGGGACCTCCTTATGCCATTTTAGAACTCCGTTATTTTTGTGCTAAAGCGGTAAAATAGAAAACTGATTTTGCAAAAAAATGATTTTTCATAAAAACAAATCAACACATGTAGAAAAAAGATTTATAGGCCTAGTTGATAAAATGTTTTTTTTTAAATACGACAAAAGGTTAGATCGTCTGCGCTTCATGCACAACTAAACAAACAAATTTACCTTCTGGTGCTAAATGGCACAGCGTAATCGCAACAAGGTGACCTAACACTTTTCTCTATAGAGAAACGATCAGTCTTAATTTTGAGCTGGTAGTTGTATAGAAATAAAGTCCGTATTGTCGTGAATGATGCAGGATAACCTCATCGGTCTCAAACTATTGTTCCAAATATAAAAACCTCGGCTTACACTTCGGCTTTTATTTCTCAAACAACATTTCTCGACTTCGAAGGTTACTCTGCAACATTTACGAAAATGCAGACTGTGTTTCTTAAATATCTGCAGATGTAAATATTTGTATTTGTAACCATGCAACTAAAATATATTATCCAATTATTTAACATCATACTTCCTAGGTCAATTAGAATGCACGTCTCTTCGTTTTGCCAACCACAGGTATTTCCTGATTGCTTGATGTACTTCATTACAGTCATTGAGAGTGCTGAATCTTCTATGTCTAGAATCAGATTGTTTCGATGGATTCCAATCTGGAATTATACAGAATAAATAACAGGATTGTCAACTACAGTTCTATATACATTATGCATGTACTACAAACTGTACATGTAACTTGGATATAAATAAAAGGAATTTATTTCCATATAGGTATTGTATGTAAGAATCAAAATGACATAATTTGTTTTGTTAAGAACAACAATTACAATGTAAAATTTAAGGCTGTAGATTAATTCTGTACCTATTGCGATCATATATAAGTATAATGTAAGCATTTCACGAGTATATATATATATATATATATATATATATATATATATATATATATATATATATATATATATATATATATATATATATATATATATATATATATATCCAAAAGAAATAAAATAAATATCTCAGTGTCCGGTAATCAATATTAAAATAAAATAAAAAGGCAACACTTGTTAAAACGTTTAACAAGTGTTGCCTTTTTATTTTATTTATATATATATATATATATATATATATATATATATATATATATATATATATATATATATATATATATATATATATATATATATATATATATATATATATATATATATATATATATATATATATATATATATATATATATATATATATATATATATATATATATATATATATATATATATATATATATATATATATAATATTTGTCCGAAATATCTGACGTTTCCCTGGCTTTTCTACGATTTTGATATTTTACGTGGCAGTAAAAGGTCAGAACCCCCATTCGACAGCGAAAAATGACCCCCGGTCATTATTCAACGTCGAAAAATGACCCTTTTGCCCGCAGAAAAAGTGTCACCATCCTAAAAATTTGCAGAACCCACTTGAAGAAAATTGACCCCCGTAGAAAAATGACTCCCTGTGGATTAAAGCTGAAATTTTTAGGAGGCAAAAAAGAGAAAATAATTAGATGAAGCATATTGGCCAAAATGCTCATTTAAGCTTATTGGGAATAAATTAATGATATGTTGATCTCATAACATTATACAATTATAAGTATATTTTAAGGTCAATGCAATGATTCGGAATCTAAAGGAGTAAAAGATTTATCGAGCCTCAAGGGTTAGGTAAACATTGTTTTTCGATGGTGGAAATCATCGTACTGACACAAAAAATCAGCAGTATTATATATTATTATATCCTCCGCTTGAAAAGCGGGAGGGTATATAGTGATCGGGATGTCCGTCCGTCCGTCTGTTAAACCTTGGGTATCCATCTCTTATCCGCAACTCCTCATATATATAAAAAGATGTGTTTGTGAAACGGCTAAGCCCGAGTATGGAAACATAGCGAAGATTAAACTTTTCTTAAATTCAATTTAAATATATAGGAACCCAAAGTAGGGTCTTCTCACGAGAAATACAATTGAAAAATAGGAAATTTGAAGAATAAAAACTTTAGTAAACGAAATTCATTGTAAAAATACGTTAATTTAATAAGTAAGAGCTTTTTATTTACTATAGTAAAATCTTTGACTCAATAGTATTGTTAACTATATTATATCTTTAGAGTATGCTGAAATCGCTTATTTTCAGTAAACATGCTTTCTCAACAAACAATCTATAGTTAAGTTTATCAATATAACCAATTCAACATCTATATATATTTACCTAAAGCTAATACATGTAATATCATTTTATGTAGTTGTTTGTAGCTTACGTTATTTGCTCATGACAACAAATACAAAGCTCCAAGCAGAATAAAGCTTTCGAAACAGGCATTTTGTTTATTATTTGTTTTTATGAGTTGCAAAAGAAATCTTTTACCTACATTTTTAATGGGCAAGTCATCAATCATTAGCATGGATGTAAAAATGGCATTGGTGTGGATCACACTGTGAATGAAGTGCAGATTTTATAGATTGAAATCAATTCTGAAAAGTTATTTCACCTGCATCCACTTAATTGATCATATTATCCAGGTACAGAGAATAGGAGAAAGAGGAAAGATTACTTCCTATCCATTTTTCCAGAATGTATTTTTTAACAATTTTTAGTTTGAAAATAAAACTCATTTAATCACCCAATTTTTTTTCAAAACAGTATAGTAAAAACATCTCTCCTACTTGAGTGGAAAAGATGCACATAACATTCAGAGGCATATAATCAGATGTTATCGGATGTTATCCCCTTTCCAAATTCAAGAATGTAAATTTTAAATTTCTCTCTTGAAAATGTTCATTTCTGGTTGTTCTACCGAGGGGGGTAGGGTATAAAAAGAATATGTATTTGCAAAGATTTGAAATATCTTTAATTATATAGTGATAGTCTGCCTGTATAGCATGGAAGATATAAAATATATACAGCATCGAGGCGTCCTGTCACCAATTTTTTTTTTTACTCACTCGTCCCAATTCGTCTGCTCACCCATTCTCAATATAAGGACTCAAATAATGTCGCCTCATTTTCATTTAGAAGAAATACCACTGATGTAATTTTTAAATCAACATTATAAATAGTCATATAACAATGAATAAGAATTCATATAACTGTCGATCTGAAAGGATATTTAAGGAGTTCCAAATTCAAATATAGTAGCCTATTTGAAATGTACGTTACTGTCGCCGAGGCAAATATTATGCTGAATCCCCTCTGTGTAATATATAGTTTTGATTCTCAAGTAAAAATTTTTATGATAAGTTAAACCTTGTATCATATAATTATATTTATTTTCATAACAATAAATACATTTTCTTTGTGATAATAAATAATTTTTATTGTGCAATGTCCCTGTCGCTTAATTCTTTTTCAACCACATCACAAGCAAACACAAAGATTATACACCTGATAGTTTTGTTCTCCTTTGTTTATTGATGGGCTAAATTTGAAATTTCAAAGGATTAATTACTCCTTCTTTGATAATGTAACATGAAATTGAACAATTTGAGCAACTTTTATAAATATGTTTACGGAATGAAAGACATTTTCAATCGTAGAGATAAGAAAGAAATGTACGTTACCTATATTCTTCCATTAAGAATATATATTAAGTAGAAAATATGAGACGACTCTAAATAAGCAACCCCTTGTATCCTGTAAACTGGCAAAAAAGTTTTGCTTAACACAATTAAAAATTATTTTTTACATGAAAAGTGATCATTTGAAATGTACGTGACTGAAATGTACGTTATCATGAAATTCGAATTAAGTGAATCTTGCACGAATTTTCATGTATTCTCATACTTTCACACACTCGAATGTGTACACAATGGAAAGTTTCAAAGGTTGGAGGTCGGCTAAATCCCAAAATTAATGAAAAGAAACGTTTCTGCTGAGGAAAAAAAAAATATATTAAGGTCAATTATATGTAATATGATTTTGATACCTGGTATATATTTCTGAATACGAAACTGTATGATGCATTTCTTATGATAAGCAAGTTCAAATAGTATCAATATATTGCGTGTCTAACGTACGCTTGTGGAAGAGAATTGATTTTTATATTTGAAATGTACGTTACGTATGGTAACGTACATTTTGCGTATTTCTAACTGACATTTTTTTTAAATTTAGTCAATGAATTGCGTTTACGCGAGCGAAAAAACAATTATCGTTACAATCCATTTGACAACTGACCACAAAAAGCCATCTAAATGCACCCCCAATCCTCGTAAATGTAGTAGACTGTTACCACATGCTAGAAAATTTATTTCTAAGTGTCTTAAATTCATCTTTGGCAACCTTCTTGCAGTTTGTTTACTTTTAATATGCGACTTTTCGTCAATATTAATTTAATTGTTGTTGATAATTTAAAACAAGATATGCATAGGCTTATAATTGGTAAAAAAAAAAAAAGAAACAAAACAAATAAACCCAGAACACAAGACGGTCACGTACATTTCAAATACTGAAAGGCACACAATACTCAGTTTTGTTTGAATCATTGCATTTTGGGTTATGTTTTTCCAGATCTGCTGAAAATCACGTATGTTTGTGTTTTGACAAACGATGTTGCAAGATACTCAATGAAATATTGTTTACAAGACTGTCGATGGATATATTCGGAATAGATTTATGTTAAGATTCAATGGCCAAACACGAGCATTTGTTAGATCATAGCAAAAAACGTCTGACTCTTATTTTTTTGTCTGTACCCTTGCACACAGGTAGAAGTAACTAGGCTACGACCGGTGTCAATTTCAGCGAAACAGCACAAAAGAATGGTGATGAACTGAGGTGGAGGGGACTCCCCAATAATATGTGAAATGAACATTACCGAAGTGACGTGACATTCATGTAGTTGATGACAAATAACCTCATTGTTACATTATGATTTCTTATATTACTGCTTAAAACGCTTCATTGAAATGATTTTTATGTCAATAATTGCTTTTTTTCAATATTTTCTTATTACTAATTTACATATTATTACAAGCTTGAAATGTACGTTACCTACTCATATTCTGAGGCAATCGTTTCTTTATAGTGGTGATTGTGACATATAACACAATGTGATTACATAGAGAATCTTTTTTGGAATAAACTGAAACAAAACGATGAATTTTTAGATGAATTTTAAGCTTTTTGTTAAACAGAAATATATCTTAAAATGTACGTTATATTTACGTAGTTTTCTAAATCGGCATGGATATATGTTAAAAAAGACAGTAACTACAAAATAGAATTTTACTGCATGTACATGTAAAGTTACAGTATCTATAGAAAATGACAAGATTCCAAACTGATCGCTCTTAACAAAACAGAGAGAAGAATTTAAAGCATATATTTAAAAAAATTTTTTTATACATCTGGATCAAAAAGTAACCTTTGATTTTTGAAAGGAAAAATCAAACGCACGTTCGTATGTCGAGAAAATATGTTGCTGACAGAGTTGGTAGAGTGTGCTGGTGTTAAGATGAGATATTCCAATTGTGATTTTGATTACTACATTTTTTGACATATCTTTTTGGACATTGAAGAAAGAGTAACGTGCATTTCAAGCTATATTTCTGAATAAAATCACCCTCTACTTTACCGTCTTGTCATTATTCCATGTATTAAAATTTGATGAAAAAAAAATCTGGAAACAAAATCTTCAGATACTTTCTTACAAGGTAATTGATAGAAAAATTGTTATTTTAAACTTCATTTTTTAAAAAATCAGAGAGGCATTTGTGCCCTTATATTGAGAATGGGTGTGCTACAAATTTCTACTTTTCCCCAACAAATATTTTTTTCCTGAAACAACGTATCAATGAGTCAGTAAAGAAAAAAAATTATATTCATAAATTTTATCTCCAGCGTTCGGTTTATCCATTTACATGTACCAACTTTGATTTTTTAGGTTTGCTCCTTAATCAGAGAAATGAAGATTAATTGATTAATTGATTGTTAATTATTTAAAACTGATTTGTCAATATTTCAGCGGAGAGAAATGAGGAACTTTATTACCCCTACGTGCTAAAAAGAACAAAGATCAAATCTATTCGAACAATTAAATGCATGAATGACACGAAGGAAGAACAATCATAATATACAGTATATTTTTCCCATTCACCTGTTATAAAATTTGTATCACTTTTAAGGGGATCAATTTTCAACGGGGGTCAATTTTTTTTATAGGACTAACATATAAGATAATGACCCTTAGGACTCTTTTTCTACAAAAAAAAGATTTTTTTCTACGGGTGAGGGGTCATTTTTTGTTGTTGAAAAATGACCCCCGGTCATTTGATAGGGGTCATTATTCGTCTTTACACCGGCGCCATTACGAAAACATGGAAATCGCCGCCTCCACTTGTAGGCGGCATTCTCGGGTTGATTTTCGACACTTGCAAACCGACTTTAATGCTGAATTTACAAATTATCAATGGTACAAAACCCCTTAGGTACTCGCAACTTCGTTTTTTTGTAAGTTTGTAAAATATACAGTCCTGTGAAAGTATTTAAGATACCGTCGAGTTTTGTTTTCATTTCGTGCATTTTAAAATCTTGCAAGATCTATATCGAAATGTGGAGAGATAATTTCTTTTCAGCGATATTGGTGAGTACTAGAGGTATTATTCTATTGATTAATTGTAGTTTCGGCATTTTATTCGGTTCGCTAGTATTGAAAATAGGCTCCGGTTTAAGTCGGCGAAATTCCCAGTTTTCATAACGGAACCGGTTCTGACCTTTTCCTGGCACGTAAAATATCAAAATTGTGAAAAGGCCTGGAAAACATCAGATATTTAAGACTAGTTCAATATACGTACTATTTTTAAAACGAATTTATTGACAAACAAGTTGATAAATCAAGAATGGAGTTCTATGAAGAGACTTACTTTTACATTCGACAGCTGACTTTTACATTTTGGTAAATGGAGTTTGTCTCTGTTTAAATTGTACAAGTCAGTCGTTGATTGTAAAAGTAAGTCTCTTCATAAAAGTCCAATAAGAGCAGTATAAATTGAAATCATCATTTCGTCCGTTCTATGGTCGATACAATTACCGTGTCAGCAAATACAATTTATCATTGAATTGAATGCTGACTGACATTTTCCATACAAATTGATAGACCATTATTAACACTGAACTGACGACAGATTGTTCCCTTATTTTCCGATTATGACAAGGAGCGCACCTCCTTTGTGGCGGTCGGCATGGGATAATCACTCCTTCATGGCATCTGATCTTACCTCTGGAGGTTTGTGTTTGCTCAGTTCCTATTTTATATATTTTGTGTAATTTTGAACTAGTATACTGTTTGTTTTCTCCATGTAATTATGCAAGCGATAAGAAATGCTCTCAGCAGAAATTAAATTAATTCAAGAAAATGAAGCAGGGTTAAGGAAGGTTTACCCGACTTGCTCTACTTTATCCTTCATTCTGACTTTACATATTTTATCAATCACACTGATTATGTATAAGAAAAACTTATTAATGCTTTAATGGCTTTTAAACAAGCGTTTGACTTAAAAAATGGTCTCTGTATTAAACCTTTTAAATCATGAAATCAAACGAAAATGCATCAAGTATACAATGTATATGAAATACGTATCAGGGAACAAAGATAATCGGCACAATAACCGAAATTTTCTTTGCTATGTCTGAGTCATACAGGGTGAAAACTTATCTCCTTTCTTTAATTTTCTTTGTACATTAATGACCTAGAAAATTATCTTGTTGATAGAAATTATTTGGATCACAAAACCTTACTTTTTCGTAATTGACGCGGATAATATAAGAATTATGCTTTATCACATAATGGTCCACTTTTGCAATTCACAATTTTTCAAGTGAAAGACTTCACCCTGTATTTACTATCAATATAAAACGACTATTGCTTCTAAACTTTTCAATAACGAGAAAACTTTACAAGGCCTGGCTATTGAATCTTCTAACGTGTTCATGTTCTTCTTCAACCTTAACTATAGTCCTGCTGGACACGATATTACACGTGACGTAAATTTACTAAATATGGAGGTTCTTCGATCAATAGTTTTAAAAGGTCCTAAATTTAGGGAACCGCGATCCTTCAACTGGCGTCGGGATTTCATAAATATTTTGGATTATATCAAAGATTACGCAAAGCGATGGGCCAGATATGAAAAAGAAGGCGCTAACACTTCGTCAGTATGGATAAAATGTATCAGATTCATGATATAATAGCGTAATAAAAGATTGAGGGGCAATATGAAAACCATTTACCTTTCGGTACTCAATAATCGAGAAATGAAAAAAATTATTAAATAAAATATATGATTTTTACGTACTGGTCCTGCTGACAAAATAGGACTTGATTGTCTTATTATATAAAATGTATTTTAGAAGAACTTTGATTTAAATTCTACATGCGATCTTTCCACTTATGCTCATAGTTCTCTTTCAAAGGAAGAAATTCTACAAAATCACATGTCAGTTTTGAATATTTTAAGATACCAAAGTGAATTTAAACTACCCTATCTATATTCGATTCCGAAACTGCAGTAAATTCTTACAAACAAAGATACATAGCAGGTTCCAGTAAGTGTTCAACCTAAATGTAGCCCTTTTCTTTAATCCTCACAAAGATATTAGCAGTAGTGAAGGAGAAACTTCAAGAGTACTGTGCAACAATATATTCAAGAAGTGGTGTAAATCACAAATTAAATATAAATTGGGATACTTAAAAATTCCAAAAAAATATTTGGACAATTAGAAAAATCACAAGATATCACCAAAATCAAAAGAGTAATAACTTCATCTTTTTCCACTTCATGCACAACCATTCCCCACGATAAATTAAAGTCCAGGCTTTTCGATATCATTAGCATTTGCCTTTTCGATAAAAATGAAACTCTTAAATAAATTAAATTTTTTTTCATTGGTCATTTGCAAAATAATTTAGTTCAAATAACTCCGACTGTACACACAAATACTCTATAGTTATCAAAACGATGCTTGAGTTTCTGATTGACAATACTTATGTGGTTAATAAAGATCTGGCCCCCGGATCATGAAACATCTTAGCTTAAGTCAAAAAAAGTCTTAGATGCTGAATTTTTATAGAGGTTAAACAGCCCATAATGAAAATGCTTTCCAATTTTGTATCATCAATCTGTTGTCATATGCAAATAAAGAGTTTCCTTTATCAAGTTTTTAAGATTTTATAGGTGATAGAAATTTTGACTTAAGTCCAAGTCTGTTTCATGATCCTGGGGCCAGGTATTCCAACAATCTATTGGAATTCCCATGGGTTCCGATCGCGCCAAGTTAATAGCAGTGTCACAACACGAAATGTAATAACAACGCGAAATGTAATAAACCTGGATTATAACATTTTGCGTTATTACACTTTGCGTTAAAATCAACGCAGAATGTAATACATGTCACGCAAAATGTAACAACACACATTTGGAGGATTATTATATTTCGCGTTATTACATTTTGCGTCGAGATCAACGCAAATGTAACTAGTTTTAATTGTAACGGGACCGTTCGGATGTTCCCCAAACGCTCCCCAAATCCCTTTTTGTGCCATTTTCCTGTAAGACATTTTTAAAATTTGTTCGGTATCAAAGGATTTCATATATGAATTATTAAATCTATAATGATACCGACAATATGTCATTTAATTCATTCCAATCGCACGCACGTGCATGCACATGCAAGATGATCATGGCATGTTGTCGAAACCATTAACATTTCTTAATGTCGTGAGAATCAATAAGAAAAATCTTAAAAATATAAATAGTACCGGTTTTCAAATATATTGGTCATTTTGCGTATTGTGCGCATGCACGTGCATGCATGCGTGTCCTTGCATTCAATTCTGATAGTAGCGTAATGTAGTAATCCCTCATACCTGTCCATATTCTAAATTTCATCCCGTTCTGTTGAGAACCAAGAAAGTTATAGGCATTCAAAGTTTCAGCCAATCAGATTGCAGCACATGTGCCTGCGCATGCTTTTATGATAATTCTTATATATCAGGCTGTAGATCTTCATAATGTATGTCCATGTTTAAAATTTCAAAGGATTTTGTCAAAAAAACAAGAAAGATATTGGGACTTTAGTTTCAGCCAATCAGAGCGAAGCGCACGTGCATGCGCGTGAGATCTTGCTATTTTGACCATGTCATCATGTCTAAACTACTAATATATCCTCACATAATGAAATTCAAAGCATTTCATTAAAGAATAGAAAAGTTGCGGCTATATTTATTATATTGGTCATTTCACGTGTTGTACGTGTGCGCTCTTGCAAGCACGTGCGCGCAAAATGACCTTGATTCCACAAATCTACATAACATGTCTACTGTCCCTAAAAAGGTTTTACCTACATCGGAAGTAACAGTTTACAAGATCATTCCCGGACAAAAAAGTACCCAGGAAGAAGAAGAAGAAAAATAATAAGAAGAAGAAACAGAGTAAAAACAATATGTTCCCCAGCTTCGTTTGGGGAACATAATAACGCAAAATGTAATAACACTATGTTTGGATTATTACATTTTGCGTTGTTACATTTTGCGTCGAAATTAAGGTAAAGGCAAGGACGCAAAATGTAATGACACACTTTTTTTCGTCAGCCAGATTGAGTACAATTATCAATAATGTAGTGGTCGATGAAAAAAGTACAACAAACGGAAAAAAATAGATAGATCCAATTTCTTATAATTAATCAATTTTATAATATATTGATTTAATTAGGTACATGTATTTAAAATCAGATTAGTAAATGTATTTAAAGTATGGATGTTGCAAATTAGAAACGTGCATGTGTGGGCAGGGTTGTTGGGGGGTAAATTGACCAGTGTGCTTTTGCTTTTTTAATAGACAAATTCAATTAATTTAAAATACCTTATTCATTTGCACTGACAGATGTAAATATACTGAAAGGAAAAAGAAACGCAGGGTAGCATAATGTTCGAAAAAATTTTGACCACATGACCGAGAATTACTAAAACTGGTCAGAAGAGAAATTTAGTTACTGTGCATCAAAATCAATATTCAGAATAACCCAACCGTAAAATTTATGACGTCACGTAGGGAAAACGCTAAAAAGGCCAAAACATGTGCAATTTGATAACGACAAGTTTGTCAACAATTCTTGTTGCATTATTTGATGCATATGAGGTATGCACATCGTTTTTCAATATTAAGAGACATTATGAATTTCTTGCAATCTTGGCACAGTTTACGGAAGTTCAATGGGGTCTTCTTTTTGAATTGCCTAATTAATGAAAAAGGCAACAACGGTTTACTAAGCAGTTTCTTGAAAATTTTTCTTCATAAAACTTGTTACCCTTTATCAGAGAGAGTCTGGAATGGTTTTCAGTCAACCGTGACGATAATTAACGCGAAACAGAGCCATGGTACGATCGGGTTATTCGTCCTGCCATCTCTTGAATTGCCACCTTACTACCACAAAAACTGCGATTTATATAGTAGTCGATAATAATCATTACGTTCATACGAAATTTGAAAGAAAACAATTCCGCAATTTGATTTTATGAGCCAGTCAACTTACTGTTTTATCCCTCTCACTGGCGCATGCGCGAGACGTTTGACTTATGTTTTTGCGTGGTTACTCATGCCAAATATAGCCACGGTCTGAAAGATAAACACTCTGATGAAATTCCATGCAAAGGAGAAATAAGGCTCTGACAGATGCACAGGAGAGACATTGAAGATAATGAGCGTTTTCGATTTTCACTTTTCGGGGGTATCGTCATTTGAGCTTCAGTAACTCATAAATTATTAGACAAAATCAAATGAGAATTTGATTAAATTTTTTTGAAAGATGATTTTAAAAGTTAGATATAAAAAAATAAAACATTTTTTAAGAAAAACAATTTAATTCACCTCAAAAGTTTACCCTGCGTTTCTTTTTCCTTTCAGTATATATAGCGGGAAGGGGTTTATTAAAATAATGATACCATAATGTTCCATGCAAATCACCAGCATTGCAGACAAGCAAAAACGAAATTCTCTCTCTCTTTCCATCCAATAATAAAATGAATGTTTCTGCATGTCCACAGTAATACAATAATAAACATACAAAGTAAACACGCCACCCTATCTCTGCCCCTTCTCGCTTGACACACATATACACTTCTAATTTGTTAACCAATGTACGAGGGCCGTTCAAAAATTACGCGGACTTGAGGGGCAAAATGAAAACCATCTATCCTTCTTTGTTCAATAAACAAGAAGTGAAAAAAAGAATTAGATTACATGATCAGTACGTACTGGTTCCTGCCGACAAAGCAGGTAACAACATTGTCTTCGTTTGTAAAGTTTATTACGTTAAAGCATTTTTATCCTATAAAAACATTTATGGATACTGATAGTTCTCGTATCGTTATCTTATTATTATGTTCCCCAAACAAAGTTGGGGAACATATTGTTTTTACTCTGTTTCTTATTATTATTATTATTATTATTATTATTTTTTCTTCTTCTTCTTCCTGGGTACTTTTTTGTCCAGGAATGATCTCGTAAACTATACATCCGACTAAGGTGAAATGTTTTTAGGGTCAGTAGACATGTTATGTAGATTTGCGGAACGAAGGTCATTTTGCGCGCACGTGCTTGCAAGAGCGTGCACGTGCAACATGTGTAATGACCGATTTAATTGATATAGGCGTAACTTTTTAAATTTTTGATGAAATGCTTTGAAACTTATAATATAAGGATATATTAGTAGCATAGACAATATGACATGGTCAAAATAGCAAGATCTCACGCGCATGCACGTGCGCTTTGCTCTGATTGGCTGAAACTAAAGTCTCAATATCTTTCTTGTTTTTTGACGAAATCCTTTAAAATTTTGAAAATTGCCATGCATTAGGATATCCTACAACATGATATATAGCAATTATCATGAAAACACGTGCATGCACGTGCGCTGCAATCTGATTGGCTTAAACTTTAAATAGCTAGAACTCCCTTGATTTTCAACCAAACAGGATGGGATTTGGAACATAGATAGATATACTGGACTACTACAAGAAAATATGGTCACCATGCACATGTATACACGTGCATGTATGTGCGCTGCAATCTGATTGGCTGAAACTTTAAACAGCTATAACTCCCTTGGTTTTCAACCAAACGGGGTGAGATTTAGAACATAGATAGATGTAACGGACATCTACAAGAAGGTATGGCCACCATGCTCATGTATGCACGTGCGTGCACGTGAAATGAGCAAAATAAAAAAAAACACTTGAATGAGCGTATCTTTTTAATACTTTTGGATTAAATACTTTAATATTAAGTATATTAAAATATATAGATTGTGTAGACAAGATGCACATGCATTCACATGCGCACGCGTGCAATGCTAAAATTTGAATGAACTTTGTACACTTCTGGGTAAACGTTTTTAAGTCTCAAATGCATGGAGTTTGTCTTATTTAATGAAGCTTCCAGGGAATATGGCATCAAAAGGGAGTTGTGGAGCGTTTGGGGAACATCTGTAACGGTCCCCGTTACAATTAACACTAGTTTCCTTTGGAATCCTCTCCCTTTGGGAGGCCCCTTGATTCTGGTGTATCACTATTGCACATGCGTGCAAGATAACGTTAGTCTCCATATTTATTTTTCGCGGTAAACATGTTTACAATTTTCTGATGAAGGTTTTACTGCGTTTAATGGGAAATACGGGCATCACCTAGGTTTGCTTACTTATATATATTATCAAGCAGTGATCTTTCTGTGAAATCATTGGATATATTTAAACTGGAATATTTTGGTGCACTCCGAAGGACGGATCCGACCACGTACTGTATGCGATGGCCACTTATATGCTGACGGCGAGAAATTTCAGAGATTAAGATCGAAAAGTTCAACCGCTGTTGATTAGGACCTAAACGCTATTATATTGTAAGTGAACTGTGTAAATGCATTTATCATTGAACTATGTAGTGAAGTGCTAATATTAAAACGACATCAAAGTTTTGGGGGTAATCGATCGTCTATAAATAGCCAACGGTTTGTAAACAACGCGATCACGTGCCTGACCTATCTTATTCGTCAACACTGCGATCTGGAGACTCAAACTGCACCTCGACTTGACTATTTTGAGTTTATTTACAGACTTTTAAAGGGTGGATTCATAACAATGTTACTTGGCGATTTAAAATATGTGACCATGGGCTAAATTCCAATTATCATAGAAAATACTAGATCTACGTCGACTTAGGCGAATCTTAAGTGATGACCGGACGATTCCTGACCATACAAAGGAAATGAACCACATACTTTTCAAACAAGGTGCGACTGCACTATTCAATAAAATTAATTCATGAAAATATAGTTATACACTAACAAGTTCGAATGGCATTCCACTATGATATTTGCATTCTAGAAGAACTTGGATTTAATTCTACTAATAGTAATCCTTCTTATACTCATACTTCCCTTTCTAAGGAAGAAGTTCTTCAAAATCACGTGTCAGTTTTCAATAGTCAAACTTGTTTTAAGAGGCCAGTCTGGAAACTGGCCGCTTAAGACAGGTGGCCTCTTATTCCAGTTTGCCCTCGAATAGGACATTCAGTCAATAAATAAACAACATTAAACACTACAGTTAATTAATTAATCATAATTAAACAGGTCAATTTCACAAAAGCTTTTTATGTGTATATATACATAATATTTCCAGCTCATTTAAAAAGAAAATTAAAGAATTCGAAATGTTTAAGGCTTTGTGCATGTTTCTGTTCCCACATATTACCGTATATACTCGCCTATAAGTCGGTCCGCCTATAAGTTAAAAAATCTTGCAGTCATCAGTGTGCTTTTGTTACATTGAAATATTAAATACTTTTAATTTTCATTTGAAGAAATATACATACAATGTCTGACTTTTATCCTTTTTTAAAAAGAAAAAAATTAAAGATACACAAAAATACAGTTTCATGGTATATAAAATAAAGCATAGAAATTTTAGTGAGAATATGTTCACTTTCATATGTTAAGAAAGTGGTCAGCAGTGTAACACCACCCCAGCCCCCCCCCCCCCCCGCCAACTTAATTAATCGGTAATTAACTTAATTGCTAATGTTTTTAAAGTCTGGTTATTTATATTCTTTATAAAGCTGTCAGAATTTCTATGTAACATACACAGACACACAAATAAAATTAACAGTTGACCAGAGAGATGTATTTACGGAGTTGAAAATCATTCCATAACACAGGTGTCACGTGCAGTAGAGCGTAACTAATCCCTATCGATAGTCTCTCGATAGTGAAATTCACGAGATAATCATAGCACATGAAGCACTTTGTTTTCACAAGAGTAACAATTAGGGCTTCTCATGGAATCAAAATCTAAAAGGTGTGAATTTCTTTAGCGAAAGGAAGTATCAATTGTAATTAAATTCTTTTAATTTTTCAATCGGCAAACTTGAAAAATAATTACAAATTGATCTAACAGGACAAATAATTTTTTTCATAAACACAAACAGAGTACAGCGTATCTAAAAGCAATTTTTTTTATTCCATTATTAGGTTAAATTTACTATCGAGGATTATATTTACCCAAGCCAATGCGTTTTAAAGATGTGATAGAATCGCAACAAGTGACGAAATGGCCGCCTATTACCGTGTCAATAAGGCTGTTGAGGGAGTATTTGAGTGGCTGCTGGCCGCGTTACACAGGTGGCCGTTTGTTCCAGTTAAAATATATAGGAAAATTGTCGGGGGAAACTGAAAGTGGCCGCTGACCGCGAGTGGCCGTTGATTTCGGGTGGCCGCTAAGACAAGTTTGACTGTACTTCTAATATTCCACAGAGCCAAAATTAATTTAAACTACGTTATATATATATATGATTCCGAAATTTCATAAGAATCCTTACAAACAAAGTTACATTGCGGGTTCCAATTAATGTTTAATCAAGCTTCTCTCTTTACTCCTCACTAAGATATTGACAGTAGTGAAGGAAAACTTCAAGAGTACTGTGCAACTATATATTACTATAACTATATATCAAGTGGTGTGAATCAGATGTGGATACTAAAAAATTCAAAAGAACTCTTGAACAATTTGAAATCACAAGACTTTACAAAATTCAACAGCTTAAAAACTTACGACTTTTCAACTTTATACACAACAATTACCCACGACAAATTAAAATCCAGGCTTTTTGATATCATTGACAGCTGCTTCTTTAATAAAAATGGAACTTGTAAATTTACTTACCTTGTCATTGGTCATTTGCAAAATTATTTTGTTAAAACAGATTGCACGCATAAGTACTCAGAAGTTGACATCAAGAAAATACTTGAATTTCTGATTGACAATATCTATGTGGTTTTTGGAGACCAGGTATTCTGACAATCTATTGGAATTCCCATGGGTACACATTGCGCTCCGTTATTAGCAGATTTTTTTTATATTCATATGAAGCAGAATTTATGCAAAATCTTATGCGTGAAAAGAAGAAAACAGTTCCTGTGACCTTCAACTCGACATTTAGATATATCGACGACGTATTGTCAATTAACAATGGTAATTTCCATTCCTTTGTCGATACGATATATCCTGGTGAGCTTGATATAAAAGATACCACAGAGTCTGACACTTCTGTTTCACACTTGGATATTTAACTTGAAAAAAACGTTAATGGTAATCTAACAACCAAGCTATGTGATAAACGTGATGACTTTAACTTGTCTATCGTCAACTTCCCTTACTTATGCAGCAATATACCTTTATCACCTGCATACGGAGTATATATATCTCAGTTGATTCGATACGCAAGAGCATGCTCTACGTATGAACAATTTCTGAAACGAGGTAAATTATTGACAAGCAAGTTGATGAAACAAGACTATCAGCAGTCTCTTTTAAAGTCATCAATTCGTAAGTTCTATGGTCGATACAATGACCTTGTCAGCAAAAACAATTTATCATTGAGTCAAATGCTGACTGACGTTTTTCATACCAATGGTTAGTCCACTATTTATACAATGAATTGAGGACGGATTTTTTCACGTTATTTTCTGATCATGACAAGGAGCACACGGCGGGTGTGACCGGTTGGCAGGGCATGCTCACTCCTCCATGGCACCTGATCCCAACTCTGTTGTTTCGGGGGTCCGAGTTTCATCTGGTGTTATTTTGTATTGTTTTATGGACTTTGAGATTGAATTATGTTCGTAATCTCCATATCCTTCCTTGCACAAAAAATATATGACGACCTAATCGGGCAAAAAGTCACACATAATATAAATGAATCTTTACTTATATGTCCTTCAAAACTTCACATCAAAATGTTGTAAATTGGTATCGATTTTGATTGATTTTGCAGGACATATCATTAAATCACGGAGCAGCAAAATCTTCGACGTCACGGACATTATAAAAAATGTGTGATTGAGCTTTCATTTTCTCAACATTTTCCCAAGAGTACCTGTATATTTTGAGTTACCTTATCTACTTAACACCAAACACCATTTCCTGACAAGCTTAAAATCAATTAAACAAGTAAAGAATATTAAGTTCGTAAAAGCTCTCATGGTCCGTCTCGGAGCTAAGATGTTAAAAGCTCTGTTAGTTTGTTTAGTTTGTTTAGTTAGTTTGATTGTCACTTTATTAATATTAACATTGTCCGCCCCTCACTGAAGCTCTGTCTCCCATCTCCTTATAGGATACGGCAATGTCCTCTGTTTACATTAACATTATGCATCTTGTACATTCTTCAGTTAATTAGATGGCTGCAGCTCTGCACAAAGTGTGATTGGAAGTGTCAATGCTCGAGAACAACACATCGTAAAAACTAATTGTCCGTCAAATGAAGACGCTCTGTTATTCTATTCTATCACCCAGAGTTTGCAAACAATTTCGTAATTAAGATTTTATTGTCCGTCGCGCTACGCACTGATAGTATCAATTATAATTCATAACACAATATTAAAACATAGATAAATGTACTGTACAAATTAATATATCAATTAAACTTATAATTTATACGCTCATTCTGTTACACTTCAAATATCAAATCAGAAATCTAAATACATAATAACAGAACTATTTAAGGATACATTTGAGAAAATTGTCGAAAAATATTGCGAATTATAGAAAAATTGCTAAGCTAAGTTTTGGATTCCGCATGTTTTTTCTTCAAATTTTTGGCAGTGCTCCGTACATCTCTATCAGCGATATCAATATACCGATAATTTTGGTATATTTTTTCTAAAATACAGAAATTTTGCCCATAATTTATTGGAATCTTTAAGATACGTATTTCTGTGAAATTTTTATAACTATATGAAGTCTGTAAGAGTAAATAATAGCACAGTCCGCGTAATTTTTGAACGGCCCTCGTATACATGCCGAACATGCATATCAAGAGCTTTTAATGAACCTATGATCAATCTTTAGTATTTGAATATGTGTTATTGGTTAGAAATTTAAGTTAAATTAATTCTGTATAATTAAGTACAGTGTATTAAATATAACTAAAATCAGAGTCAGAAAATTAATACATTTAGTTAAGTATTTATGTCCGTAAAAGCCCTCGCGTTGGTCTCGTTGTTTTACTTCTAAATATTTTCACAGCGTGTTTCCCATGTTGGTTACATGTATATATTTGAATTATTTTTATGATCTTTTTGTTAAACGCAGTCAAAAAAAAATAATTATAGTTTGTTTTATTATATATTGCGTTGTCTTCAGTGTAAAAATAAAATAATGCAAAATGTAACAACGAAAAAGCACCTTATTACATTTTGCGTCGAGATCAACGCAAAATGTAATAACGCGAAATGTAATAATCTTAAAAACGTGTTATTACATTTTGAGTTGATCTCAACATAAAATGTTATAATCCGGGTTTATTACATTTCGCGTTGTTAATACATTTGGCGTTGTAACATAGCAGACTTATTTGTATATTCATATATGATTCATATGAAGCAGACTTTGCCCAAAATTGTATGCATGAAAAGAAGAAAACACTTTTTATAGCCTTCAACTTGAAATGTGGATATATCGACCACGTAATATTAATTAACAATGGTAATTTCAATTTTTTTTATCGATATGATATATCCCCGCGAGCTTGAGATAAACGATACTACAGAGTATAACACATTTGTTTTATATTTGGATATTTTACTTAAAATAGACCTTAATGGTAATCTAACAACTAAGTTCCATGATTAACATGATGACTTTTACTTTACAGTCGTCAACTTTACTTACTTAGGCAACAATATACCTCCGTGTAGCAGAATTTGTGCAAAATCTAATACGTGAAAAGAAAAAAACACCTGCGGTGGCCTTCAACTCGACATTTAGATACAGTCTCGGGTCAAAAGTATTCGTAAAAAATGGCGGCCTACTTTTTCATTGCCGCGCTTCGTTCCTAATTTCAGCGTCGTTCTTGACGCACAAATTAGAGGTAGTCCTCTAACTACGTACAAATATACAAAAGCACACGAAAAATCGCGTGGCTTTGTTATTAAGTATTTTTTTGCATCTGCAAATGTTTTGTTTCCGCTATCAAAACAAATGTAGGAAAGGATCTGAACTGTGTGCATACGAAAGAGAAAGTATTCTATCGTTGTCTAAAGCTACTATAAAGTTATAGGAAATATATGAGATAACAGAAAGACCCATATCCAAAATATGCCATTTTTAAGCGACAACACAGACGTGGAAATGCAGAAAACAGGGATCGAAGTGGCAGACCGCGTAAGTGAAGTGTCCAAAGGGAAAGGCAACTTATTCGACTTGTGAAAAATAATCGTCGAAGGACGTTGACAGAACTAACAAATGATCCCAATGAAAATAAAGCAAGACAACTATCAGAAAGTACCGTGAAAAGAATTTTGAGAAAAGGGGGATATCAGAGAAAACTTGTAAAGAAAAAAAACTTCGGAGTCGTGAAGTGAACACGAAAAAACGAGTTAATTGGTGTAAACAATATAGACACGAAACTGTCGATGGGATTTGGAATAATATAATAAGTGATGAATGTAAAGTGATAATTGATGGAGAACAACGCGTATATGTGTGGCGGAAGGAAGGGCGAAGAATGGGACCCCCTTGTGCTGCACCCCCTCCTAGACGGCGCCTTGATTTGATGGTGTGGAGATGTATAAAAGCTTACGGTGTATGTACTTTATGTGTTGTTGACGGTAATATTAATGCCAAAAAATATATTGAAATCATCGATTGCAACTTATGGCCTGTTGTAACCAGGCATTTCCATAACAATGTTATTGCTTATGTTTATATTTGTTTAAATAATCATTTAAAGAAGGATAAAAAGTTTAATTATTGTATTAATGATGCGAACGTCTTTATACGTTTCATTGACGGAACAGCCAATGATCGAGAAATCTGTACAGGCGACATGCCTAGTGTAGTTCATACATTGATTAACGCAATGGGTTTTCTTAGGAAATAAAGGAGAAAATATTCAGTGGATTTAAATATATAACGACTTAAGCGCTTTCAGATGTTTGCTAGAAGAAACATTTGCTTCCAGTAAAGCGACTTTCCAAACCCCCTTCTAAACTCAATGGTGTATTTACATGACACTTGAAATGATATTTTATTTTGTAGAAAATACTGCAGGGAAGAGTCACTGCTTACAATGGTGCAAATATTCATGTTGATTGCTCTGTGTCTTTTAAATCATTGATATTACTAGCAGAAATCCACATGTTGTATTTACTCGGCCACCCTTCAAAGAACAAGGTATTCAACTTTACCGTTAACAGTGCGCTTTCGAATTTTTTTGTCAATGATCCAAAGAGAATCTTTTATCAACTTTTTGTAGCTCTGACTCCTAAAAATTTCTCTTGATCGACTTGTCTGAAAAGTCTTTTTTTATATACATTGGAATGTCTTGCATGCGAAATCGTTGAGCGAACTTAAATATTTCATTGGAAAACTGCTCGTTGTATGCTCTTTTAAAAACGGCAATTTTGTTGCTTGTTCTAACCTTATCACTTAACTCTATCATTTACTTTCAGTTTGTAGGGAGCTAGTTTAACATCATCTTCACGGGTTTCAAATACTGATAGGCCCAAACATCGGCTTTATTTCTTTTAGTCACATCCTATGGTGAAATATTATTTAACGATATGTTTGGGATTTCATTTTAACTCTCCACTATATCTGGTAAAACGTCTATATATATCGTTTTGTTCTATTTGTCGTAAAGTATCTATATATTCTAGACTTTAAAGTCTGTATAACACGCTCAGAATAATTGGCCTTGGTGTCTGAATTTTAAGTTGTGAAAAGTATATATCTTGAGATTTTAAATACTTTTGCAACCATCGATTTGTAAATTCTCTACTTTTGTCCGTTCTCGTTTTTTTTTAAATGTGTGACCCTTTTGAAAAATCTGTTTAAACCCTTCTACCACTGTTACAACGCACTTTGAAAAATTACGCAGTTTGAATATTTTTTTCAAAATGCGTTGCAATTTGTGACCAAGCTAAAGCACTTTGAAATTTTTTTTTTTTCAAAGTGCGTTAATATCGACCATATTAACGCACTTTGAAAAAAATGTAAAGATTGATCAATAGTCCTTCAAATAATCGGTCTGATAAATAACAGATCCTGGTTTGATAATTTTTTTATGATAAAGTTGCTGTAGGGCCTGAGATATTGACGTTTTAAATATTTAAGGTTTTGATAAAATAAAAGGGTCTTGAAAAAAAGAGTGACGATTGTTTAAGTTCATTAATTCGTTTCTTTTTTTTTTATTTTATTCTTTGATAAGTAGATGTAAAGGTGTACAGGAGGCATTAACAGAGGAAAGCTTCAAGCAACTTAGCATTTATCATAATAAAAAGGGGCCAATTTGATTATTCAAAACTATATTATTCAAAACTGTGAAAATTTTTTCTCTCTCAAACGTATTACTGTATTTAAAAACTTCTAGTTTTCATCTTTTTTGAATGTTTTCAACGTCATACCAGTTAGGTAAATACATAAATATATGAATGTTTTGAGTATAGCATAGTCATCGAGACTGGGCGAAGGGCCAGGGGAGGGGATGGGGGGCTGAGCCCCCCCCCCCCCACTTATTTTGGAAAGATATATACATCGTATAAGCATTGAAAATGCAGCGTACCCTTTTTAGGTTTATTGCTCCCCTCCCCCGTTTGCTACCGACACCTATGTATTCAAAAGATTGATTGATTGATTGTATATTGTTTAACGTCTCTCTTAAGAATTTTTCACTCATATGGATACGTCACCGTATCCCGGTGAAGGGCTTCAAATTTAGACCTATCTCGGCACTCAGGGCCATTGAGCAGTGAGGGTTCTTTATCGTGCCAGTGCCTACCGTGACACGGGACCTACGTTTTTTTAAGGTCATATCCGAAAGACCCGTGACTTTCACTTCTAGTGCTGAGCGCTTGGCGAAGGAACAGTCACTACCTTTGTTTACGTCTTAGGTATGACGCGGCACCGCGAACGAGAATCGAACCCGGGCCTCCCGATCACTATTCAAAAGATAAAGATTTGGACTGAGGGATCTTATACCCGTCTTCTCCTTTTTTCGACGGGAGTAAATCAATTCATTTTCGAGGGTAGGGTTAGGCTTAGTTTTTTGAAAGATAAATAACAAATAAAATCTTTCCATGACAAAACATGATTTTTTTTTTCAAAGTGCGTTAAGTGTCTCCATGGTAAAATATATTGATGTAGACTCTTAACGCACTTTGAAAAAAATTTTCAAAGTGCCTTGAGTTGGTCCCAAATTTAACGCACTTTGAAAGTTTTTTTTTTCAAAGTGCGTTGATTTTGTCTCAATTTTAACGCACTTTGAAAATATTTTTCAAAGTGCGTAATTTTTTTCAAAGTGCGTTGCCACATACCACCTCTTTACCAGTTTTTTTTTTAATGGCTGAACCCACATAAAATGTGAAAATATGTCAACAACATCCAATAAAAACTTAATACCCTTATTAAATTTTGACAAAGAAGACATATCCGCCAGATCAGCATTCCATTGATTGTCAATACCAGATACAACAACTCTTGCTCTTTTGACAGGGTGTCGAGCTGGATTTTGCAAACTGTAATCATCTTGATTATTCAGCCATTTTCTGAATTTGTAAATTCCAAGATTGATTCCATTTGCCTTCAAAGATTCATGCAGTATTGATGGTCCATAATAAGAAAGTGACTTTTTCCTATTTCATAGACTGAAACAAATGTTATCTGGACGTCGCTATACTTCGCGCAGCACAGTTGGTAGTGCTGTTTATCAGTGCTTAGACAGTATTCCAAAGGAAGACTACCTCGGGTCTTTCAAATCATTGCAAAAGTGTGTAAATGTAAAAGGGGGTTATTTTGAAGGATTAAACTAGTTTACATTTTGAAACATATTGTTTTCATTATTTTATAGACATACTTGCAAAATTTTCTGATCGTCCCTCGTAAATCAATAATTTCCCTTGCGAAAATCATTTTGTAAATCTTAATCATCTGTCTCCAGCTTTTCTCGCTCGTTTGTTCTGCGTTGAGTAAAGACAAATGATCTGGTTTTTCAGTTGCTCAGTTATATAAAATTAATACTTTCTTAAATAAATCAGTATTTACATTTGGAATGTCAAGAAGTCCTTCCAAAGACTGAAGGTCAATCCCGACAGGAAGGATAGGGTGTTCGACATGTTCTTGGATTATTAACGGAGGAATGTAATCGTTGCTTTGACCAATGTGATTTGTTACCTTACTGGTGAGGTAACGTAAAGTTTCTCTGACGACCTTTTCAAAGGGCATACATTT
The DNA here is from genome assembly GCF_032062105.1 of Saccostrea cuccullata. Lineage (NCBI taxonomy): Eukaryota > Metazoa > Mollusca > Bivalvia > Ostreida > Ostreidae > Saccostrea > Saccostrea cuccullata. Next base: position 188,686 of record NW_026925691.1, read on the forward strand.
TCCATAAATGTCAGTTATCTCCTCTGGAATCTATTAAGATAGTAAAACTTTGAAATTTTTGGCTTTGTTTTAAACTTTATTTTATTTATAATTTACCTCAATCATCAACTCACCAAACCTAACATAAAATATAAATACTACTGTTCAACCGAACTGAAGAATGATCCAGGGAAGATTGTGCAAATTACGTTGTCTTAATATCATGCCACTTCAATATCGATCAATTAAAGGGATTCAAAGTCCAACTTTAATTTCTGTTTATAAAACCTCACACCTCCTTTCTAAAGAAATTGCATCTAGTAATAGTGCACTACCGATAACATAATTTCAGTCAATATCAAGTGCTACAAGTGCTACAAGCTAATTCAGAGAATTTATGTCCCCCGCTTAGGGAAAAAGTAAACCATGCGCAGTTCGGGGGAGTGGGGGGTAGAATCCCCCTGACTGAATTTGAAGAATTACTAAATGTATTCATAAACATGTATACTGAAGCAAATAAAATATGCCAATATGTATACGGACGGACAGACCCAAATGAATATCCCCCACTTTTCAAGCGGGGGACAAAAATGGACCAGCAATGAGGAAAACGTACTTTTGAAAAAAAAAATGCGCTTTGACAAAAAATAAAGGTGCATTAAAAATGGGACAAATCATTTTAGCTTACGATTACGCTTTTTAAAATAAATCTGTTTTTAACCAAAAAAAAAAAAAAGATTTACATTAAAGGTAGGATTCTTCTCATATTTCTTTACTTAAAATTTAATGAAATTTTCATAGAATCAAGAAGATACTATTATCACTAAGTGATGGTATCATTGAAATTAAATTTGACCGTTTTATATTGGAGACAAGGTCAGGTCAAGATCACTATCTTTTTCCTGGAAATTAATAATAATAAATTACTGCTGCCAATTATGCGATCCCTACTTGTATATTTAAAGATTGAATGTGTGTGTCTGTGTTTTTATTTTTTTTCCTTGGCATTTACAGATATTACCAGAAAGGGCCTATAAGATGATATTACCAAATTAATATAAATCAGTTATCTAACATGGATAATATCAAAATGATACAAAAACAAAAAAATATTTTTTATGGCTTTTTGGCTCATATCTCTACTCAGATTTGAAGCGTATTAAAACTATTTCAAATCTAATTGGTTGAAAAATCATATTTATTTGATATATTTAGAAAAATTATTCCCTTATCATTAATTAAACTTACATTTGAAATGTTTTGATGTCTTTGATTGTGTAAAAATTAAAACTAAATTCATTGCTCTATGATAATTTTGAGAGGCATAAAAATAGATATTTTCATACGCCACCATTCGGCCAAAAATAAAGTCCCTGCTAGTTTTTAAATGCAGTTTATAGATTCTATTTAAAGTTGAATGATTATAATGAAGAAAGAAAAATATGGTCTATTTAATATCTTAGACCTAAATATATGACATATAAGCAAAGGTACTTTGAATATTTTACCTAGTCAGAAACCAGAGAATAATCCTACCTTAAGTAATAGAAAACGTTTATTTGTTATATATCTTTTGAAAACAAAATTATAAATTGATTTACCCCCGTCGAGAACGATCGAGAAGAATATAAGTAGAAGGTCTCTCAGACCAATTCTTTATCTTCCCTTTAAAAAGGCGTCGGTAGCAAACTGAAAGTAAAGGGGGTCCGGATAATTGAACGTCGGAGGGGACTTAATCAAGAACATGTTTATTTTTGCCAAATATGGGGACGTGGGAGGGGAACTACACCCCCCTTCCTGGTTCCGATGCCTATGCTATACCCAATATATGTACATGTATTTATATAACTAGTTTGACGTTTATGCTGAAAACATTCAAACCATGTTCCATAGAAATTTTTTTTAAATGGTTGATTTTTTTTTTCTTTTGCATTTTCTTACAAACAATTATGCTTATAAAAGTAGTTAAACGAATTTCATATGCCATTTCATAATGTTTCCTAAAATATTCACCAATGTTGGAAATTTGTATGTTTTATTTGAATATTTTGTTTATATTATCATTTAATTATATGACAAGAATCTATAATCGAGAATTAAAGGGAAATAAAATTATTTTAACGATACCTGTAGTCAACGACCGGAACAGAAATCGATAAGCATTTTGTAATTATTAAAACCATGCAATCCCGATTTCGTGAACTAAGGTTACATCTATTGTTATGATAAGGCATCCCTCTAACATTTTATGCCTACAGCTTATTGCCTCAATAAAATACAACTTGGGAACAATTTTTTTCATAAATGCGTAAATAGCACAAATTCATTGAATTATAAAATGAATGTAAGTTACTGTGAAATCACATATTTTCAAGGGGTCAAATTTTCGTGGTTTGAGGAAAGTATATTGGCTTCTGGGGATTTGATTTCGTGGTTAAGGAATTGAGCAGTAATATTCTATGTGAAAAATTTAATTTGTGATGGGAATTAATTCGTTGGTCTCTTCATACCATGAAAACCACGAAAATTAAACCCCACGAAAATTAGAGATTTCACAGTAAACTGAATGCAATGTTTAATTTTCATAGTAATTAACTAAAGATCTTTATATTTTTTAATTTCATTCAAAGAATTTAAATATTTAGTGCAATAAATTATTGCTATTTTTATACCTGAGGTTCGTTGAGACAATGTTTGTAATTCTGGAAAAAATACCACTCCTGTGCTTTTCCTAAGCCTAGCAATTCCTTGAATTTCTTTTCAGCATCATATCCAAATTCAGCGACATTTCCACATTCATTAAACAAGATGCAGGTTCTCGTTTTTTTAGCTCTGCATTGGCTTAAGCTTTTTTCCCAAACAATATTGGTCACGTTTTGACCTGTATCATTCTTCTTTGTCATGTCTAAGAGAGCACAACCAGAGTAGGTTTCTCCAATGTCCACAGCCGCAATGTATTTAACACTGTCTGAGTACACTGAGGCCATCATCTTTTATCGCTACTGTGTCATGCCCTATTGTAAGACAAAGGACAAAAATAGAACATTAGTGCCAGTATACGATTTTTTCTTTACTCCAAAAAGTGATTTCTTGCTTGCTATTATCTGAGATTCAGAAATAAAGTATTATTTTACATAGACTTTTGTGATTAATCCTTCCTGTTCATAACATTTGATGATAAGTCATTCTTTCCAAATTTTGATAAAATCTGAAAAGCAATTTAATTAATGTACATCAACAATAAAGACCTAAGCATAGTTCAATACTATTTTTAGTTCAACTGAGCCGAAGGCTCAAGTGCGATTTTCTGATCCAAATTCGTCCTTTTGTCTGTCATCTTTGTTGTCAGTGTAAACTTCTCACATTTTCATCTTCTTCTCAAGAACCACTGGACCAATTTTAACCAAACTTGCTACAAAATATCCTTGAGTGAAAGGAATTCGAGTTTGTTCAAATGAAGGGTCAGGTCTTCTTCCAAGGGGAAATAATTATGAATTACTGGAAAATTAATGACATTTTGAAAAAAAAAATCTTCTCAAAAACCACTGGGTCAGGCAAGATGAAACTCATTTGGAATCATCCTCAAGTAGTGTAGATTAAAATATATTCAAAACATGACCCCAGGGAGTAGAGTGGGACCACAATGGCTTAATAAATGTTTACATAGGAACATTTTGAAAAAAAAATTCTTCTTCTCAAAATGCACATGGACAGGAAAGATAAAACTTATGTTGAAACATCTTCAGGTAGTTTTAAGTTGTCTTTTTTTTTTATCCTGGCCCTGGGGGGTCGGATGCGGCCACGATCAAAGTTTTAAAACAGAAATATATAGGAAAAATCTTCAAAAATCTTCTTCTCAAGATCCATAGGGACAAGACAGATGAAACTCATTTTGAACCATCCTCAAGTAGTGTAGATTCAACTTTGTTCAAATCATTATAACCGGGGGTAGGATGGGGCCACAATGGTCGATCAAAGTTTTACATAGAAAAATATAGGGGAATCTTTAAGTTTTACACAGAAATATATAGGAAAAATCTTCAAAAATCTTCTTCTTAAGATCCATAGGGACAAGACAGATGAAACTCATGTTGAACCATCCTCAAGTAGTGTAGATTCAACTTTGTTCAAATCAATATAACCGTGGTTAGGATAGGGCCACAATGGTCGATCAAAGTTTTACATAGAAAAATATAGGGGAATCTTTAAAAGCCTTCTCAAGTATTGCAAAACCATGATTAGGGATATTTCTATGGAAGCTTCCTCAGGAAGTGTTGATTCTAGTTTGTTTGAATCATAACCCCTATTGAAATGGTTGGGCCATAAAAAGGGATCAAATTTTTGCATTAAAATATATATTTTTTTTAATTTTCTCAAGAATAGAAGAGCAAAGATCAGTTATATTTATATGGAAGCACTGTAGAATTAAATTTGTTCAAATCATAACCCCCAAGGGAAGGGTTTGGTCTCAATGATGGATCAACGTTTTACAAGGAAAATAAAGGGAAAAATCCCAAGAATAGAAAAGCTATGTTTAGTCATATTGACATTTCAGCATCCTCATGTATTGAAGATTTAGATTTGTTCAAATCATGACCCTTTAGGGGGTAGGGAGGGAAGCAATGGGGAATCAAATTCTAATTATTATACAAAGTAATATATACAAACCAAATTTTTTGAAAAAATCTTTTTTTTTTCAGAGACAGCATAGTTATATGCTGTATTGATATGGAGGCATAAATAAGTAGTATTAAAATTCAAGCTACCCACCCCTCCCCTCTTCAGTAAATTTTTCAATTCTGATCTGATTTTCGTTTTTTCTTAGCCGATGTGATCCCTGGGCCTCTTGTTTAATATGACCCAACATGCGTGTAAAGCGCGTTTTTCATAAATCTATTATGATGCATGCACAAAGGCCATATATATCATTCATGAAACCAGGCCTAGGAATAGATAAAAATAAAATTATAATTCAACAAGAGAATGTTAAAAATGTCCCTTGATAGCAAACTAGCTTTACATATACATGTAGCATTACAGTATAACCGCACTGTGAACTTGAAATGTAAACATATCAAACATATCATTAAGGTTTTAAAAACATGAATGAAACTTTTTAGAGAGGTTCGCTTCCGAGATTTTTCACAAATTTTTGTCTTGACAAATTCTACATAATGTTTTAATTTTTAGTTTTTACAACATTATATATTTGAATTCTACAATGTTAATTAAACTATATTCAATTAAAAAAAACATGTTTACATTCCATACCAAAAACATGAAGTTATCCAGTATCTATATTTCTTAGCGGAAGGTTTTTTGAATTAGGAAAATGATTATTTTTCTCTTTTGAGTGTTTTAAATATTGTTACGTTTGGATTCCAATTTTTAAACGCAGCCTGCAGCCCTGCACACAGAGTTAATTTGTGCAGTGGAATGGTTTATGTTGATCCTTCATTATAAATTAAATTACCAACCATGAATTCTATATATCTTTATATTATCTTTTTTAAAAAGGAAACATTTTGTGGAAGTTCTTGGGGAAAATATACCCATTTAAACCTAAAATTAACACCATAATTATGTAAAACATGTGTCTAAAAATAAACATCACATACCCCGCATTATTTTATTTTATTTTCTTAATACCGGTATATAAGATATTTCTAAGCTTTCTGTAAGAAAAATGTCGTTACTCTCAAATGAAATTTTTTCTTGATAAATTATTGATGCCAGAAAATGATATTTTTTGAATGCAAAAAGATTAAAGAATTGACTATGCGAATAAATTTTTAATTTGTTAGTTGTCACAAATTTTGATGTTACAATGTATGATAAAAAAAGATGTTTGTCTCCATAATTCATTTGATAAATAATATACCAGAGGGAAACTTTGAAAGCAAATGATAAATGTGCTAGACGTAACTACAGTGCAAAAATGTCATATTTAATGTTCCGTAGAGCCATAAAAAGCGCTTGACTTTCATTTTTTGTTTTGATTTTTAATTAATTATAAGCTAAGAGAGAACAATTTTAAAATATGCTTGATAAAAAAATCTCAGTACTTTTGATAACAAGATCTAACCTCCTTAACCTGTTAACCATTAGCGCAGTTTGGATAAGATTAGTTGCCCTTCAAGTTTTTTTCAAGTGTAATAAGACATGAATGTTCAATGTACCGCTTGCAGATTACACCTAATATTGTTAATACATGTACTAGTATTTTTCTACAATAAGCTTAAAGCTGACATAAACTCTTAAAAAGGTATTTTTGTATCTTCGTACGACTACTACATTCCTGTTCTCCTTTGTTTGCCATATTTCTCCGAATCTGTATTTATTTGAAAATATTTTGCTACCCGTACCTGCCAATCGCAAGTTCTCGGGCCTTTCCGACAAGCGGAAAAACTACCTCGAATGTAATACATAGACGCCATGGCTACCTATGGAACGCCATCACTGCCTTATAGCAGAACACTAAAATTGCATTGAGTCAACTTTACATTACATTATGTCAACTCTTTATGACATTTACACATGCTACTATTGCGTTATGTCACCTTTCTTTTACATTATGTTAAGTCTTTATGGCATTAACTCACACCACAATTGCATTGTGTCAATCTTCCATTACATTATATCAACTCTTTATGGCATTAACTCAGACCACTATTGCATTGTGTCAACCTTCCATTACATTATGTCAACTCTTTATGACATTAACCCACACAACTATTGCATTGTGTCAATATTCCATTACATTATATCAACTTATTATGACATTTACTCACACTACTTTTGCATTGTGTCAACCTTGCATTACATTATGTCAACTCTTTATGACATTTACAAACACTACTATTGCGTTATGATAACTTTCCATTACATTATGTTAAGTATTTAATGGCATTAACTCGCACTTCAATTACATTGCGCCAATCTTCCATCGCATTATATCAGCTCTTAATGACTTTAAGTCAAAACAATTGTACATGGTGTAAAGATGTTTTTATAGAATTTAAACTCATTATTACATTATTGCACTCTCTACTATTTGGTCTAAAGTAGTTCATTACATGATGTGAATTTATCTTTAACATGTTTAATTCAATATCAAGTCGCTATAACACGATGTCAGAATTTCATTACATGATGTGAAAAAAAAATTGTCACATGTAGCCAATTCTTGACTATATTGTGTCATCAATATGCTACATGACGACGGGAATCTATTACATGGTGTCAATTTTCCCTAACTTTTTGACAAATCATTATTATGTTATGCCATTGTATCTTTACATTGTGTCTAAAATGCTTAGCCTCTTGTTAGTGTATCTTAGAATATTTCAACTCTTTATTGTGTGACGTACGATTTAGGTTATGCCTAAAAAATAAGTTTGTGTTTTCAATATTACATGCACGTGATGTATATGTTAAACATGCAAATAATTTAAATTAAACATATCAAATATTAAACCATACAAAGACTTAATTAATTCTTAATTAAATATAAGGTTAAAACTTATAAATAGGAACATGTTCCCGTGGAATCTTTATTGACGATTGTTTTTATAACGTTGAAATTCAATGGCCGTTAAATCTCATAATTATCGCAAATCAAATAGTATGTGTCATGCAGAAATATTTTCCTTTTTATTTTGAAATAATTTGAAAAGTCCGAAACTTCTGATCAAACTACAAAACACTGTCTTATTAGCTTTTTATCAGTCTTTAACCCTCCTTTTTTTGTTGAAGTTGAAACGTTTTATATAAAAAAAAAACTTAAGCCTGAGAGCCTCCAGGATTTTACCTCCTGGTCCCCAACTTAGACACCATACCGTCCCCCTATAGCTAATCTTTTCAAGAACCCAAGATAGCCACTGATATATGCCTATGTCTACTGAGGTATGGTCAATTGATTTAAGTGAGGGACTGGTAGATTTTTCTAACAGAATTCTAGTCTCGGAATGGTTGAAAAAATGACTCATTCCACTGACGTTGCATCGTTTTTGAAAGTTTTGGGAGGTTTGTCAGCCAGAAAAAAATAATACAAGAAAAAGCAAAAAAAAAAAATTGTCCAAACTCGAAAATCCTTTTTCGGGTGAAAGAGGGGGAGGGTCCAACTTCGATCAGTCCTAAAAAAATTTCCAAATATACTACATTACCCATATACTTTAGCAAAATGTGGGGAGGAATTTCAATGAACATTTTCTATGATAAAGTTATGTCGGAAAATAAGAGGAAGCCAGACCCCTCCCCCCTTCCCTCATATAATGTGTCTGTAATTCGTCCTAATTAGTCAGGAACATTCCCCCTTCCCAGTCGTGAAAATACGGTTATCAACTTTGACATAATGTAAATGTATTTTACAGCACGTAACGAACATTTGTAAGCAACATGATTAAGAATTAACACAATGTAAAGATAGTTTTAAATCACATAAGAAAGAGTTGACATAACGTTATTATATATCCACATCACGGAATGGAGTTTTAACATAATGTAATAAAGTGTTGGTATAATATGGAACGCCGGGACTGTCTCCATAATATATGTTCACATTACGTTATAAAACTTTTTACATCACGTAATAAAGCACTGACATAAAGGTAACTTAAAGACGTTTTCACCTCACATTGTGATGACCTCGGCGTAATAAAGATACATTAACATCTAGTCCATGAGCCAGGCCATGAATTTTTCGGTATCGGTACCATCTCGGATGAATAATTTGCATAGTTAATTTTTCAAGGACATGCATCTCTACCTTAAGAAAATGTATGATAGCATTCAAATGATTGTGGCTTTAATTGTGTATCAACTGTTTATATACACCAACCCAACTTGTTCTTTTTCTCAGCTGTGACTTTGAAAGAAGAAGGTTTTTTTCAATACACAATTTCTATCTTATTTCGGATTGCATTTTCTTGAAAATTCTTTGGAATACAGCCTATGCTATTACCCTGTTCAATTATTATTCAAAATTGGCTCTGTAATGAGCCGTCTAAATTATATAGGAATATAATTCTACCCTTGATCATGAAAGTGGAATACGCAATTTTGAAATTTTTATCAATGGAAAGAAATTACTACTGTGACAATTTTCACACCAAAAACATATTGCATGGTCATTTTATTTAAAGAATATTTATCACGTATTAGCATTTCAAACCATTATTTCAGTAACAAATATATGTAAATTGATTTCATAGTAAATATTTATCCCTATCCTAAAAATGAAAATTGAAGGAAAATTACCTTGATTTACCCTGAGCGTATATTCCTTATTTACTTAACAAAGATATTGTGAATATATCAGATCTCAAGTAGAGCCTTTGCCTAAAATGTTTATTTATTTAAACTCATGCTAAACCATGGTGATAATTAACAGTTATATGTTCATCTAAGTTAAACGTGTAATATATTATATATTTTTGACATCAAAATAAAGCAACGTATGTGCACAATCATATGTGCTTTGTGGGCAGTGGGCTGTGTTTCTCAACCTGCAATGTCCTGACGCCCCTTCTCTCCACTAGTCCGGGTAGAAGGAACCCGTACACTCTTAAGGGAGATCCCTTTAGGAGCGCACTCTCTACACAAAGCGCTGACGGGTCTCAAACCCTATTGATTGACGGCTTGCCTACCTATAACGCATGTAAAGACTGCACCGGCCGACTCTGCGGAGGAAACCGTCATTGTTCAAGAAGGCGGTCACAGCAAACACCGTTGAATGCTTGGAGCAAGGCAAGGCACATATAGCACAACTTGGTCATCCGCTGCATCTGTCTTCATCTCCATACGTCCTGCCATCTGGATCTAGATGGTTGCGGACGAGAGAGTGAGGTCAGCGACGAGTAACCTTTCTTCATTTTATTCAAACTCATCGCGCAAGTCAATGATCACCTTCTATCCCTTCTACCATCCACCCCAAAGCCCTGTGGCGACAGGCGAGCGACGAATGTGACAGGTGTGAAATCACTGGAAGTCGGAAGTCGCGGACCTGCACACAGGCGGCACAGGCCATATGGTCGTTCTTCACCGACCAGAGTAGCGTTTGAGTTTGGCAGCCACCTGTGCTACTGAACAGCCTTCTTGAGGAACGCACTGCTCACCTCCATGGCAAGAGCAGCGGATTATAAAAGGTACCCAACCGTTGTCTGCTCCACTCTTTCCTAGCCAGCGTACTGCAGCTGATGGGGACTCTACACATGCGGTCGAAATAACAAAGAAAACAAGAAGAAACAAGGATCAGGACTACATCATCGTCAGGAAGAGAGACAGACAGACAGTTCGTTTGTTCACCAAAGCTATGTGCAGCACGGAGTGCTGGACAATTCACCGTTTCACAGTCTTCACCTCTCAGCTTCCAGATCAAACTCAGGATATGTCCTCAGGAGACTAAGGCTTCAAAACGTCTCAACGGTGGTAAGCTCAAGTTGCTTCCACCTCTCAATTATTTGCTGACACCCTGGAAGAACCCCTGAATTCCACCGTGCTGGATGACCACGACGTGGAAGCAGCACGGAACACACTTCGTAATACAGTGTACAATACAGCCTTCGAGTGTCTTGGGTCCTCCACCAATAAAAAACACACAAAGACTGGTTTGATGAGAATCGTGCCGAGATCACACAGCTTCTAGAGGACAAACATCGCGCTTACAAGGCTTATATAGACCTCCCCAGCCAAAAAGACACTCTGGAGAACGCTCGCAGCATAGTACAGCAAAAGCTTCGGGATATGCAGGATTCCTGGCTGTATGCCAAATCTTACGAGATCCAACGCTACGCCGAATCTCTAAACAGGCCAAGGAAGAATTTTCACTGTAGACTTGGGGAAGTCTACGGGCCAAATCCACCAGGTTCATTCCCTCTCCTCAGTGATGACGGGTTTACACTCATCACAGAGAAGGGGAATATACTCGACAGGTGGGCGGAACATTTCAATGGGGTTCTGAACCGCGCTTCTACCATCGACAACGAAGCCATCAACAGACTGCCCAGGTTCCCATCAACCAGTCACTGGATGCCGTTCCCATGTTGGATGGGATCCAGAAGGCAATAAGTCTGTTGTTAACTGGCAAAGCACCTGGCCAGCTGAGATTTACAAAGAAAGGGGCATGGCTCTAGTCGAAAAACTCCATCATCTGCTTGTGCGAGGATCGGCCTGACCAGTTACCTCCGCACCAACCGTCCAGATCACCCCCCTCCCCCATGAAGATGAGACAGTGGTCATCGTCATCACCGACGGACGAATAACTAAACTAATATATGTGCGTTGGTACTTATCTCTTTCTCTTTACAAATTTTTGAAGTACATGTAATTGTTGAATAAAAGTTGTAAAAATATGCATTTTTAAAGAATCACGGCTAGTAACTCAGTTAATGCACTTTTAATATGTTTATCATAGCTCGGAGTTATTCTGGAAGAGCTTTCTATCACGGTTCACAACCGTGTGACAAATACTTTGCAGGTTGCAAATATGTTTGGCTCAAAATACCTAATTTGAGCAAATAAAGGGCAATAACTCTGTCTCCAGCATGGAAGCCACAACAGATTTGATGCTATCATACATTTTCTCACTAGTTAGGGGTATACCTTACCAAATATCACTATCAAGTTTATTTATCCAAAATGGTACCGATCACCCCCAGTGGCTCATGGACTAATCACGTAATAATGCTTAGTTATAATAGAAATATACACTAACAAAAGGGAATGGACTTTGACTTAACGTAATGATAAATTTAATCATAGAACACATAGAACACGAAATTAACTTGACGTAATGCAATTTTGACCTCATATATTAAAGAAATGAAATAATATAAAGAAACATTCATTTCACGTAATAAAGTTTTAATTTAACACAATGTAAACATATTTTCACTTCACATAATGAACTTTGAACGTCAAGTTATAAAGTGCGGACATAACGGAAGAATGTGTTTACTTCATGTAATGCAGCATTGACATAATGTAAAGATATTTTTACATCACCCTATAAAAAATTGACATAACGTAAAGAGATTTTCACATCACGTAATGATAGATTGACATAATGAATGCATAGTTTTATGCTATAAGGCAGTGATGGCGTTCCATAGCTACCCCCTTTCGCAAACTTTGAAATAAATGTTGGAAGACCTCCTATGTCTGTGGACTATGGAGTTTAACTTTATTGAATGTAATGATATTACCTGAAATACAATATATTCAAATAAACAGGAAATGTATAAATTTTTAACAACCGGTGATTTAAATACATTCGAAGTTATTTTTCCGAATTCTGACGGAAAGACCCGAGACATTGGCGTCGGAAGCAAATTGAAAGTGGGGGGGGGGGGGGGGGGGCTAAGCGTAATAAAAAAAAAATGTACCTTCAAAAAAACATGACAAGCAAAAAAAAAAAATTTAAAAAGGGGGAGAAGTTCATTTCCCAAACAGGAAAATCCTATTTCGTGGGGGGTGGGGGTAGGTTCGAACTTCAGTAACATTTTTTTTTCCAAACGCCACCACTTTCCCAGTTTTTAACCTATACTAAGGCGTTTCTGTGGAAAGTGGGGGGCTAAACCTACGAAGATTTGTTCAATGTCTATATTAAGTATATATTTGGAAAAAAAAGTGGGGGGCTAAGCCCCCCCCCCCCCCCGTTCCGACGCCTATGCTTGATGATGCGATTGCTGTGCCTGCTTTATAAATCATGGTACATTTGTTAAACTTGAGATAGCATATTTATTAGAAATCCAAAAACTAACCAAATATATGTTTGAAAGTAAAAATCCAACAAAAACTCGAACTATACTGAGAAGTAAATTAATATATGAATGCATTTGCTGCACTGCAGAAAAACACTAACACGGAATACATTCATGTACAGCAAAAACCGTTTGTATATGCATGCATGCAGGTCTAGAAAACACAGCAAACACATTGATAAACACATTACCTGAACATGCTATCGTTACAGGCATTGGCGTCGGAAGCAAATTGAAAGGGGGAGGGCTAAGTGTAAAAAAAATTATACCTTAAAAAAAACCCGACAAGCTAAAATAAAACAAAAACAAAAACGGGAAATGTCTATTTCCCAAACACGTAAGTCCTATGTATTTCGTTGGGGGTGGTTCGATATTCACTACCAATTTTTTTTTTCCAAACACAATTTTCCCCATTTTTAATCAGTCTATACTGCGACGTGTCTGTGGAAAGGGAGGAAGGGGCTAAACCTAAGAAGCAATGTAAAATGTCTCTACTATTAGGTATATATTAAGAAAAAAGTGGGGGGGTATGCCCCCACCCCATCCCCCCACCCCCGTAACGCCGATCAGTTTATTTTGTTAAGGAAAATTTCTAGGTGAAAATCTCACTGGTATTTCTGTTGATTGAAAAAAAAATGCAAATATTTTCTGTTGAAAAATAAATATTACTCTTGTCTGTAAATGTTGAAAATAAAATTTATTAACATGACTTCATTAAATTTATTATATAACATGCAAAATTACGAATCTTTCATCTTTTGAAGAGATTTTCCTCTGAGAGGGTGGGGGGGGGGGGGGTTAAACCAAGCATACCACTCTCAAAAAATAATTTAAACAGATTTGGTCTGTCTACTATTAGTTTTTTTTTCAAATAAAAACTGTGAAAAGCTGTATTTTTTAATATAGACCTACTATAACTTGATTTAAAGTTATTTAAAATTACAATGTTTACACAATAAACGAGTTTGATTCTGTGGTAAATGAGTTTGATTCTGTCGTAAATGAATGTTCAAAAGCATATAGGTAAGGAAAGCAAATTTCCGATAAGAATTCAATCTTGTCTCTAAAATTAGCTTTTCTTTTTAATTCCTCTTGGCTTAATAATTTATTCCGGATTCCTTACCTCAGAAGGTATTTGAGAGAGGTCCCATTTTTGTGATGTAGATTTCACGTTTATGTTACCTTCAATTTGTGCGTTTAAGTTTATTTTTCTTATCAAAAGAAAATTTTAAAAAATTTTTGAACACGTTTCGACATCCCCGTCGAAAACAAAATCCTTGATCTGTCTCAATGGCTAATAAACGATACAGAGCAAAGTACGTAGGATTTTATAACCATTATTGCACTAACGCATGGTAAAAGGAGAGAGTTCAATTTGCAAAAGAGTAAAAAAAAATTACCCATATTCAACCAGGTTTCAAGTATCCATACCATAGCTTTTCAATTTTTCTTTAAAATATTTCTCCAAGAAATTAATCTTATTTCAAAAATTAGACTTTTCAGGCAGAGATACTGGAATCTCTCTTTTTTGTCAAGGGTTACAGAAGCTGCAACGTTATTGTTATTGTTGACAACTTACACGCACGATCACGTTACACGAACAATCCCGCACGATTAGCGCACGATAAAACCTGTTACACGAACGATCCATTTTAAGCCATTGTAGGGTTAGGATAGAGGGGAAAATATATTAGAAGTATTTATAAAAGAAAATGAGTTAAAGCAAATAAGAGAAAACAAGGTAAAAGGTATTGTTATAATGGCAAAGGCAAAATGGAATGTACAAGGGGAGAAAAGTACCAAATATTTCAGTCTGTAACTTACAATAATTTAACTTTAGTTGTAACACGTCATTTGATTGGTTAAACGGTTTCATTCATTTTGTATAACATAACTTGCCTAAGTCACAATGAGTTACGTTAGAAACGTATTACTCCGCTTGAAAATGGGAAAAGAATCTCTTTGTCTACATTGAAATAACACAAATAAAATATATTGGAAATGGTAGATGGTATTACTATTAATAAAATGTTATATTCTTACAATCTAAATCCATGCACAAATACAAAAAATATGGGGGTATGTACATGTAGGATAGACATTTGGTATAATTTGCATTTCCCGTATGGTATTCCATAGTGCACCAATGTTGTCATCAGTATGTACCAATGATGTCATGAGTTGGAAAAATGCATAATATTTAGGAGGTGAGACCATTTTACTTTTTTATTTTTTAATTGCATTTAAAAATTATACCACATTTTATGTTTTTGTCTTTATTGAAGAGGAAAAAATCCCTTTAATAAATATTTATGCGTCAGCTTTGTTTTTGATGTACACTATGCAATATGCATCTAAAACTGGTGTAATTTATACAATGGTGAGAGTATGAATAGAGATGACTATAGAAATTATATGAATAAATGTAATAACTATCATTTTTTCTTATGATTTTTAACATTTCACATAAACCCATTCAAAAAGAAAGGCATGATTGATTTTTTGTATGGAACGCAGTTCGGGTAAAATTTTATAGAATTTGCTCAAAAATATTTTTTTTTCTGAACTGTGCAAAACTGTGCAAATTATTATGGATGATCAATTATTTGTAAAAGCTGTGGGTTTATGAAATATTGAAAATTATCAACTTAACAGCAATTTTTTATTTTAAGGACTTCACATTTTATTAGTTACAAAATGACATATTATTTTAATTAGTCTTTTTGCAATTTTTATCATGTAAAGTTGTAAAAATAAATTCGTAATTTTCAGCTTCTAATAAAACGGAGATGAAAAGAACTTCAGAGTTTAAAGGGAAATACTACTGCTTCCAAACTGCGGTCTCAGCAAAATTTTAATTTTCAAAAGTGTTGTTTGTACTGTTGCCAACAAGTTAAACAAGGTGGTTCAAGTCGAGAAAAATGGCATCCAGTTTTGACATTAGAGTTTCAAACTACTCTCATAGATGTCATAAAAAAGCGTAATGATGAATGGCCAAGAGAAATCCAAGGAAGATTGGCTTCATCAGTTAGCGACTTGTGTGCTGCTGACGCTGTCTATCACAATGTCTGCAGTGTAAACTTCAGAGCCCTCAAAGCCATTCCGAAAAAGTTCTCTTCACTCACAAGTTGCCAGGTAAAAAAATCTGTTGGGCGACCTACAGTCCCTGAAGTTCTGCAAGTCATTCAGTACTTAGAGGATAAAGAAAACCTGAGAGAACAAGTAACAGTAAACGATTTAGTTAACAAAATGCTAGAACTTTCTGAAAATAAGGTATCATATACAGCAGTTTGGATGACACAGAAATTAAAAGAGCATTATGGAGACAATGTCATTATTACAGACATCAAAAGTAAAGCAAATGTTATTACGTTCAAACAAAATGCTGTTGAAATTTTGCACAAAGTTTACACAAAGAGTTTAAAAGACCAGTCACAAGAAGAAGACAAGGTAACGGTAATCAAAGCAGCAGCTGAAATTATTCATGATGAAATCTATTCACTAGACACTAATAAGGATATCTATCCCACAGCTTTCCAAATTTCAAACCTGGAGGAGAATTTGAAGCTCATTCCAAGCAGCTTGCATCTTTTTTTTGGATTTGATCTTCAAAGACAAAAAATCCGATCTTAAAACTGCAGCACTTGGACATGCCATGATGCAGGTAACTAGACCAAGAGGAATACTATGTCCAATACAACTTGGATTGGGAGTGCAGATGCATCGTTTATTTGGATCAAGATTCCTTATTGACTCTTTACATAATTTAGGATTTTCTGTATCTTACTCTGAAGTTCAGAAATATGAGTCGTGTGCAGCAGTTGAAAACCAGAGGAAGAATTGCAGCTAGGATCGGATGTTTGTGTACAGTATGTTGCAGACAACATAGACCACAACACTGACACAATAGATGGAAAAGACACTTTCCACGCAATGGGATGATATCCTGCATCACACCTTCTCCTACTGGTTACTTTGGACGGTTGATAAGGAGACAAGATGTGTCATCAGATCAACTTTCAAATCTCGGCCGCATAGATGTTTCTTATTTCAGTCCAAGTCATTCAAGCCTGATGAATAAAATGAAATTTGAAACAATTCAATAAATCAAAACATTATGTTCCGGTTTGCAAGTAGATCTTCTGATGAAAGCAGTTTGGCCTCTGCGAGAAGAAATACCTGGATGGTCAGCGACAATGCAGATGGTCAGTAAAGGACACATCGCTGGCAAGTCTTCAATCCAGTTTTTACCAATTATAGATCTCAACCCTAGCGACCTTTCCTGTGTGTATTCAACGCTGAAGTTTATTGATAGAGAGGCAAGAAAGTATGATAAAATCCCGGTTGTAACATTTGACCAGCCTCTTTACTGGAAAGCCATGTTAATAGTGAGTGATTCAGACCTAGGAGAAATGACCATTCGTCTTGGTGCATTCCATACAGAGATGAGTTTAATTGGAAGTATTGGATGCATCAAGACAGGTTCTTGATTTCAAGAACTGTTAGAACTTGTATATGCACCCAATTCTGTCATTCATATGTTGAATGGAAAGGCAGTTTCCAGAGCTGTCATGATATCAACATTCTACAAGAGTTTCTCAGAGAGCATAACCCATTTACTCTTGATGACCTCACTCTCAGAAACATCGAGACAGGTGAAACAGCAGCCACAAATGCCAATGCAGATAATGCTAAATGTATTGAAGAAAAGATATTACAGACCCTGAGACGTGCTACTACCCAACACGCTCGCTGCACGAACGGTACACGAACGCTACACGGTTTGCACGAAACGCTGCACGGTTTAAACGAAACGCTACACGGTTTGCACGAAGCGCTACACGGTTTACACGAAACGCTTTGCACGAAAGGCTGCACGGTTTACACGAAAGGCTGCACGAAATGCTTTGTACACGTTAATTTCTCACACGCTTTGTACACGATTATCGCTCGTTTAGGCCTTGTCAAATTCCGTACTACTAATCACCGTCTACCAGTTGAGCTGGGAAGATGGACTGGTATACCATTAAATGAAAGATTATGTACACTCTGTGATGCAAAACATGTTGCCGATGAATTTCATTTCATACTTGAATGTAATGCACTGTCAAAAATCAGGAAAAAGTATATTAATGAGTACTACTTTACTAGACCTAATATTTTGAAATTTTCTCAACTGATGACAAAACAAGATGCTATGTCGCTTAAAAAACTTTGTATGTTTATATCAAAAATATACGATTTAGTCTGTCCTCCATAATTTGTTCCCCTTATTTATGTCATTATTACATGTTTTATTTATTATATTTTTTTCTTCATTTTCTTTTTCCATTTTTCTCCCTTCTCATTTTCTGATTGTGTATATCATATACTTATACCTCTGACCTGATTATAATATATATACATGTTGTAAATATTTATCTTTGTCCTCATGTACCATGTATTTAATATGGTGTTGAGCGAATAAATGAACTTGAACTTGAACTTGGCCTCGGTTTGGATTTTCTACTCGGAATATCTCGGGCATTATTACGGTTTTATCACTAATTAAAAAGAAAGCTATCACAAAGCCACATTTAGCAGCTGTTTAAATTAAATATCAGTACACTAGTATTTTATAAACCGATAGAAATATTTAATACTCTGACATTTGTAATTAATTAATAAATAATTGTCATTTCGTATTCAATTATTTATTTATTTATCCAACTGTTTAAAAACGAAATGCCGATATCATAAATGACTGTTTGATAAAATACATTTTTTTAATATATTAGTCATTCATTTCAATGTAATATTTTTACGAGTATAATTTAATAAATTAAACACAAATTCGATTTCATACTGGAGGAATACGAACTCATATGATTGCGCCCATGACAAAAGGGTCCTTATGGCATTTTTGCTAAAACAGAGAAATAACGTCATAAAGATGTGACGTTGCAGACTGACGGTGAACTTCGACGCAGATTTTTTTTTACCACCACGTGTTTTGACGTTTGACGCATCCAGAATTTTTATCGCTGTTTCCAACATGTTTATTTTCATTGTTAAATTAATTGAATCAATATCTGAATCTCCTAATCCACTGATTTTAATAGATATAAATAAAAACATTTAGAAATGGTTTCTTAACAAACATTATTAGAGCTACATATACGTCTCTATAATACCAATAGTTTTCCTACATGCGTAATTAAATGTATAGAAGCTGTAGACAAGGTGTTTTCTGATAGCATATTGAACCTTTATACTCTAGATAAATTTTATTTACATATTTATACCATTTTTAGAATTCATCTTAGACAGGGTATATCTTAAAAAATATTGCAAAGGAAAATTGTCTTCCTACTTCTTTGAGATCCGCTCCACCACTTTCAAATATACATCGCGATCGCGTCGATCACATGTAAACATTGATTCATCGGTGCATACTGCTTAAACTGTTGTTAAATTGTTTGTACAAATGTTGAAATTAAACATACATCTTTTTTTACAAATCTAGCAAGAATGTGTAAGAACGATAGTCAAGATTATTTGTATTTTCTATGAATAAAAATAAGAGAGATAACTCTGATTTCAACAATCAATGTAACAGGGGTACCAGGCAGGGACATTCATTATTTTAACTGCGTACTTTTTCACATTTCAGCTGCATGTTCGCATGAAATTTCTCCCGGATTATAAAAGAGATATTTTATGACCAAATAAAAAAAACTTTTAATCGTCATCATAATCATGCATTTTTAAATAAAAAAATATTGTTGTACTTTGGGAATAAGGTTAATGTAGAAAAAGGAAAAACAAAGAAGAAGAAAAAAAAAAGAAAACTGCAAAATTGAACAGACTTTAATTTTTTTTTTCAAATCTCTTATCTATAGCTTTTTTTTTTGGCATGAAATAATTTCATGACGAATTTCATTTTTAAAAAAATAATAAACATGTAAAGCGTCTACCTTATAATCATGATTAAATAAATTAAAATTTAAAAATGTTGTTTTGTCTTATATTCTTGTTGCACAAAGACACTTCAATTTAGAGAAATTAAAACAAGCAAAAAACATCCGAATGAAAAAAAATGTTCTTAATGTTCTAACTTAAATAGAGCTGGTCAAGTAAATCTGAAGAGAGAAAGAGAGAGAGAGAGAGAGAGAGAGAGAGAGAGAGAGGATGAAGGGTATATAGATAAAAATATTTATATTGAATCTATTTATCTAATATTGAGAAATGTGAAACTCTATTGAAAAAGATGAGTTTTCAAAACAAATGAAATAATAAATCAAAGAAAATATAATTTTTGTTCTCTAAACTATATATACATATATAGCTATTTATTTTCAAGATCTCCAAGTTTAATATACATGTACATGTAACTCTTTGGTACATACGTGTTTTTTTTTTTTTTTCATACGGAGTTCAAATGTTTTAAGCATTATCTGCAAATTAATTCTTTAAGCCATGCCGAACTTTGTCTTTCATAAAAGCTCGATCAGCATTGAATGTCTCTTAACAGATCAATTATCATGCTAAAAACTCAATCATCACTGAACTAATCTCATTGCAGTTATCAGTGTGGAATAATATATTGTTTAACCTGCCATCAAATTATGGATAAATATTATTAAATATGCTCAAAAAATATTTATTTGTTTTGGTTGATAAAAAAATCTTTATAAGTTCAGGGTCGGGTTTTATTTCTACATGTAAATGCTAACAGAAAATAAAATTCAATGCTGAAAATACATGACATAAAACCGCAACAATATGCTTGCATTTCGTTTTATTTCGGCCGCAGCGCAGGGGATGGGGGGTGGGGGTGTCCTTATTTATTTCCGTAACATGTAGGCTTCATAAGGCTAAGCATGCCAAGCTTCTGGCACCAGGCACGTAGCGTCGTTTTGAAAGGGGGGCAGCCAGAGAATTTTTTTTACTTCCCTGAAAAAGTTGACAAGCCAAAAAAAGGAAAATGTTGCACAAAGTCGAAAATCCTATTTCGGAGGGGAGGGGGGGGGGGGGTTAGAGGCCAATTTTTTTCATTACCAATTTTTATACAATTTTTTCCGTACATAAAAAAAGTGGGAGGGGGGGGGGCAACCAGACTTTCAATTATCAATTCCTATAGTATAAGTAAGGTTGGGGAAAAAAGTGAAGGGCCAAGCCCCCCCCCCCTGTTGCTACGTCCCTGGGCACGGGACCAGAATGGAATTCATACTCTTTAAAACTCACTTTATAGAATAAAATTAGAAACAACATTAGAATGAAGGGGATTTTTTTTTAATTAGGTCATAAATAATATGATGATTTTCTAAGATGTTTACATCCCTACAAAAATCTGACATTTCAAAGCTCAGCCAGTTCACAGACAATTGTCAGGAAATATATTATACAAAACAGTCATATTCAACTGACTGTATATTTAGGCATAAACAATTACATGTTATTAATCTTTAACCCACCCCTACCCCAACAAAAGCTATACATATAAACCGTAAATGGCATCTTTAATTTAATTCTATGGGTGTGCTTCTAAAACCATCCATTTCATAAAATAAAACCAGATTTTTTTAATTTTAGGGTATCATTATATACATGATTAACAATACTGAATTCATAGCAATTCAGTTCCAGGCTCATAGTGTTTATGATCGCTGTGCGATTTTGAAAATGGCAATGCTCAGAATTAAAGGTACAAATATAAAATGAAGAATAATAGGCAGCATTATTTCAAACCTAAATAAAAAAGTGAATCTGCAAGTTGTAGGGTTAATGGTACTGGGTGCACCTAAAACTTTTGAAGTAAATAAAATATTTTTTTTATTTATTTTAACTCGTGTTCACAAGAATTGTAAGTTTCTGCCATTTAGATTTTTTAACCACCCCCCCCCACCCCCCCCCCCTTCACCAACATACACATAATCCTACAAATGTTAATCCTGGGTTTATCTATTGTGTAAATGTTTGCGGATTATAACTCATTCATTTGTTTGTAAAATTTCCACCTTTTGATTGGTTAATATTAAAATATTTTTACTGCTAAACTGAAAAATATTTCGTGTATCCTTTATATTTTCAAAAAAAGCAGTGTCATTATTGACCCAATGCAGACAGACAACCTTATAGATGCAGTGAATGAACCGAATTTCCTTTTTATTTACTGTCTATTGTGTATCGTAAATTTTACATGTTACATGCACCACACTTCACAATTTTTAGAAAGAAAGAACAATCAAATAAATTTTCACTTCGCAGTAGCATTTAGGTAGCGTAATGTTGTTATTAAAAAAAATAATAATTTTCACATCTATGGTAACTAAAGATATATCGTTTATGCTGAAATCTTGAGCTATCGAGAGCAATGTTTAAATTAAAATAATTTTCAAACGAATTCTACAGGCTTATCAAATGACTCTTGCATGGATTACCAGTTAATATTTTGTTTGAGAAAATAATTGTTTCAACAAAAAAAAAAATGAATGGATGTTGCCCGCTGTTCAGGTTTCCCCCTGGTGTCATAGAAAAGTGAAATGTAAAACAAACACTCACTCATAATACTATACACCACTGATGAATCCATAATATATATAACTATTAAATAATTATTAATAATTAAAAGAGACAATGAGATAAAAATAATGTGCATGGAAAAATATCAAATATTATACAACTATTAATCACCGTAGTAAAATTACAGAGGAAAATCATTTAACGTTCACTCTGAAAACGTTTGACGTTGTTGAAAAGCATGACGTCATTATTAACCTGTTAAAGTATATTTGATAAAAATGAAGAAAAAACCTACTTAGAGTAGAGGTAGGACCATAAAAATTTATATTTGACAACTTCTAACCTTACTCTATCAGAATCCGTGAAAAACTCAAAATGCATAAAAATTGCCATAAGGACCCTTTTCACATGGGCGCAATCATATATTATATCTAATATTGATTGTATTGTGTTTGATTTCCGTAGGCGGATTATTTTTCTTGATTTTGATTTAGTAATAAAATTTGCCTTTATACTCTACTAACGATTATTGATACATTTTTAAAGTATTTTTTTTTATCATACATAAGCATTATCTATAGAAGGGAAATCGGTAAAAGGGGAGGGGGTTAAATGTGATGTCTTAATCTATTTTTATTCTCTTTCTCCTTTTACATGAAGCTTATCAAATAACATCGGTATACCCGTCATATTGTAAAATCCTTCATTTCAAAACCCGACTAAACGTATGAAAATATGTGTACATCAATTAATAGTCGCGGCATTTGACTATGCATTGTACATACAATGTAGATCGATCTTTACACCGGCATTCAGGTATATTACAAGAAAGTGAAATATCTTACATGAAATAAAAAGTACGTGATTTATAAAACAAATAATATACAATTATTCATGATTTAGTCATAAGCTTTTCTAACATGATATTCATGAAAAGATTACCACTTCAGTTCTGTTTATTTTACTGTTTACGGCTAGATATTCGGATTAACATATAAAAGATGAAATCCGCTGATTTATAAGTTGTACCCATTAGATATTTAAAGAAACATTTTATTTTTAAAAAAATAAAATCCAGTCGTAATTTTCAGGTGTCAGTAAGCCGTGAACACAACATATACATATAACAAAACAGTTTTCAGTTGCCATGCACTCGGAGCCCGTGATCGATGTTGTAAATGACCTTGATCACAGTTGAAAGGCGGAAAGAAGATTCCAATACATTTTTAATGGGTGTATCTGCGCACATATTTAACAAAGGGTTAAAAAAGGAATCGAAAATTAAGCATTTATTTAAACTAATATTAGATTGAAAGTTCCAACAAAAAATGAAAGACTGTACAAGTAATTTAATTTAACCCCCCCCCCCCACCTCGTTTCTAAACATGTGGTCATCAGTGCATGTGAATTAAAATTATAAAATCCATGTATTTGACAATAATGAGCAGGAAGTTTATGTATTAAAAAGTATTAAATGACACATCGTTTCAAAACTTTTCTTTAACGTACTTTTAATGTTAAGACAAGAGCGGAGTCCTGATATATTTTTGCTTAAAATTAAAAAAGAATAATACCGGTATTTCTTTCTTTATTTGAGAAAAAATATTTAAGAAGACATGATGGCGTTGATAGTATATTGAATTCAATGCCCTTGAAATTGTTGTACATAGTTGATTAATTTGAACACATTTTCTTTAGAAGGAAAAGAAAACAAACAAATATATATTATACATTACCGTGTAATTTCATTTTGCTGTTCCTTTTTTTGTTTGTTTTTACTCCTAAAATATCACAAGCATAAATAATTCAATAATAAAATACTAATGCAATTTGACATCCTGACCCATCGGTAGCCAAATTTAAAATGAAATGACTTCCGAATGAATCTTACACGATTCTTGCACGAACGTCACACGTTTCTCACACGATTCTTACACGAAAGTCGCACGTTTCTCACACGCTTTTCGCACGCTCGCTACATGGTTTGCACGAAACGCTTTGGAGCTTACACGAAACGCTGCACGGTTTACACGAAACGCTACACGGTTTGCACGAAACGTTGCACGGTTTACACGAAACCTACACGGTTTGCACGAAACGGAAAGCGCACGAAAGACACACGCTTTTTGAGGGTAGTAGCACGTCTCAGGGTCTGTAGAAAAGATGTTGGATAAACATGTACTAGATTTTACATTCAAACGAAAGGAGCAAGTAACACCACTTAGTGCGAAGACAATGGGTAAAGAAGGAAATGATAATGGAGATATCAAGTTACAAATAGACCCTCAACTAATGTTCCAACGATTGGTGGTAGCAGGAGAAGAATATTTCAGCGACAGTTCTGAATTATTTAAGTATGAGCTTGCAAGCATTCCTCATGCAATTTTTGACAATCATGGACTTCTACGTGACGCTGCGAAGTCCTCCCTAGCAGAGGTATAATGGAACACAGATCACTGTTTAGCAGAAAGCTACAAAGAAACAGATCAATATAGGTATGTCTTAGATGGAGGATCATTAATTCAACGGATTCCATGGGTGATTGGCACAACTTTCTCAAGGTTATGTCAGATACACATCGATCATGTCAAACATAATTTTTCGGACGTCGTTATTGTCTTTGATAGTTATCCAGAGCACCCTACGATAAAGGATGTAACACATGTCAGAAGATCTAAAGGCAAAACAGTTACAGATATCATGTTTACCGAAAACATGCCATGTAGAACAAAAAAGGAACTTTTTCTCTCAAACAGCAGAAATAAGCAGAGATTT
Organism: Saccostrea cuccullata; assembly: GCF_032062105.1. Classification (NCBI taxonomy): domain Eukaryota; kingdom Metazoa; phylum Mollusca; class Bivalvia; order Ostreida; family Ostreidae; genus Saccostrea; species Saccostrea cuccullata. Next base: position 213,705 of record NW_026925691.1, read on the forward strand.
CTATATCTCCTAGTGGACAAAATGCAAAATCAAGATGTCGAAGTCTTACAAGCTGAAGATGATGCTGATCTCCTCATAGCACAAACAGCTCTTGCGTCAGCTGAGAATAAACCAAACACTGTGATTGGGGAAGACACTGATATTTTAGTCCTTTTGTGTCATCTCATAAATATCCATCACAAACAGGTTGTATTTCGTTCTGCAAAGGTATCCCAGGTCAAAACAAGCAGAATATGGGATATTAACAGAACATGCCAGCACTATGGAGATGCGGTTTGCCGTCTCTTACCTTTCATTCATGTAATCACTGGATGTGATTCCACATCCAGGCTTTTTGGTATCGGGAAATCACTTACTTTAAAGAAAATTATTACAAATGAATACTTGAGGAAGCAGGGGGAAATCTTTATGTCAAAAGACTCAACAATGGACAAAATTATACAAGATGGAGAGGAAGCCTTGTCATGCTTATATGGCGGTATTCCATTTGAAGGGCTTCAGGTGTTAAGGTGGCTAAAAATTTACAACAAAACTGACACAGAACAGAGGGACACCAGTTTCAGTTCAAACTCTGCCTCCAACACCAGATGCAGCACGATTTCATAGCCTTCGCACATACTTGCAATGCCAAGTTTGGAAAGGAGAAACTGCACTTGATGTAAAAGAATGGGGTTGGTGCATAGAGAATGAAAATTGTTTGCCAATAAAGATGTCACTTCCTCCTGCGCCAGAAAATCTGATGAAAATCATCAAATGCAACTGCAGACTCAACTGTGACACAAAGAAATGCACATGTCGTAAATCTGGCTTAGATTGTTCAATTTGGTGTGGCGAATGCCTTGGAAATTGCAGTAACTCTTCAAGTGACTTCCATGAGATCGAGGAATTGGACAATGAAGAGGAAGATGAGGACAATTATGGGTTTTTTCTTTAAATACAGTTAACACCTTCTGTAAGATTGTAATAGATTGTTTGACACATGTTAAACGTATAGACTTCAAATTTTCTACAATGTCAAGTGGAGATATAAATACTCAGGCATCAAGGACAGTGAAATCTTCATATTTCTACATATCAAGAAAATTTAAAATTACAGTTAATTAACGTTATAATTGACAGACCTTTATAAAGAGATGCATTTAATATGATTTCAAGGCAGTACTGAATTTAATAAATGAAATGCAACCTTTTCCCACTTTTTAGCAATTTTTATTCAAAATCACTGATTTTTACCCCAAAAATATTGCTATGTGCACAAGCTACAGTAAAAAAAATTATGTGAAGGATACTTTATAATATTTTAATTGAATGCACACTAAAAACTTCGTGTTGCAATTTCTTTGATGTTGAGCTTAATTTTTGACTAAATTGACCGGACTAATAAGGAATGAAACTTATGTTATACGATATAATTTAACTTGGAGCAGTTTACGCTTTTTTATAAACCACTTCGCGGCTACCTGCCCCAAATTATGTTTAACATTATCGTTTAACATAAGTTGAAATAAGCTTCATTCCTAAAAACACGAAATTAAACAGAAAAAATGATTTCAAAAATTATAATTGATGACATGGAAATCACACAACTTCCGAAAATCTTAAAAGCTCAGGAATTTATTAAAAAGAACTGTATACTGCAGGTGATCACATAATAACACAAGAATACGAGGAAATGTTTTTGACTCTAAAATCGAGTATATTGAAAGACTCGCAGAAAATGAAAAAATGAATTGGAAGGTCTAATTACAAAAAAGGAACTTCTTATCGCATTACTTGATGACTTTACATATGAATTCTATAAATTCTTATGGAAAGATATATATAAATATTTGCTTAATTCTAAGAGCTAAGCAATATTCTATAGATTCTCTATCACTTTCAAAGAGGCAGGGAGTGATAACCTGCCTTCTTCAAAGTGACAAATCAAAGCTGTATTTAAAGAATTGGCCATCGATATCTCTGCTAAATGTTGATTATATGTTCTGCGTGTATTGCAAATAGGATTAATTTCAAAACCTGTAAGCCAAACACATTTCATTAAAAACAGATATATCGGAGAATGCAATCGTCTCATATATGATCTTATTTAAGAAACAGAAGAAGAAAATATTCCCGTCATACTTTTGTTATAAGACTTTGAAAAAGCATTTGATACTGTCGATTGAAACTTTATTTTTACATTAGAATTTTTCATCTTTGGGGGATCAACAATAATGGTTCAAACTACTCTATCACGATGTATCTAGCTGTATGCTTAACAAAGACCATTTTCATCTTTTTTTACAATAGGATGATTGATTGATTGTATATTGTTTAACGTCCCTCTTGAGAATTTTTCACTCATATGGAGATGTCACCGAAGCCGGTGAAGGGCTTCAAATTTAGACATATACTCGGCACTCAGGGCCATTGAGCAGTGAGGGTTCTTTATCGTGCCAACGCCTACCGTGACACGAGACCTACGTTTTAAAGCTCATATCTGAAAGACCCGTGACTTTCACTTCTAGTGCCGAGCGTTTGGCGAAGGAGCAGTCACTACCTATGTTTACGTCTTAGGTATGACGCGGCGCCGCGATCGAGAATCGAACCCGGGCCTCCCAATCAGGAAGAGCTGCAAGACAGGGTGACCCTTCTTCGCTTCTCAATCCCTCTTTAAAAACAGTCCCGATATTAAGGAAATAGATATTAATGATTCAGAATATCTTGTTAGCCAATATACAGATTATGCTTCTCTAGCGCTCGAAGAGTTGAAAAATCCTTTAACCTAGCATTAAAATGGATAAACTTCTTTGCTGCTTGCTCTGGAATGAAACCCAATTAAAAAAACACAAGTTTTATGGATTGTTGTAAATAGGGCTGTGGTAAAGAGATTAAGACAAAAGAAATAATAGTGTGGAAACATGGCGGAAAATTCAGACTTTTAGGTATAAATTTTATTCAATCTAACCTGATATCACTATGAGGAAAAGTTACAAGCTACCAAAAAGCTTATTAATGATTGGTCTTTTAGAAACCTAATAATATCGGAAAAGTCACAGTGCTTTAATCATAGGTTTTACCAATTTTTGTTCAAGTTTTTACTGTTCTTCCAGACCCACCTTCAGATTTTTAAAAGAAACTTCAAATTATATTTTTTGATTTTATTTGGGAAGGCAAACCAGACAAGATCAAAGGCACAGTTCTATAGAATTCGACGGATAATAACGGAGGCCTTAAGGTTTCTCATCTAGCTAAACCTTGCAATTATGTGTCAAGAAGGTACTTTACCCTACTATTCATTCGCCATGGAAACTCTTGCTCTCAAACACGACACAAAAATTCGGAAACGAAAAATATTGTATCTTAGATATGAAGGTTTAGAAAACATTGCAAATAAATTAAACCCATTATAGAAAAGTGTATTAATAACCATTCTCTGTAACCACTTAAACTTCGTTGCCACGCATGCATCACCGATTTTGATGAAACTTCACCCATGCTTAGTACTTGACATCAGAAACAAATATCTAACAAAATTTCGTTACTATGTGTCTCGGTTACTATTGCAACAGCCGAAAAAAGTTTGAAAAATCAAGATTTTCAGCAATTTTAAATCTTGACTGTGGCTTAATAAACACTAGAAAAAGCAAACAAATCATTCTAACAAAAACATGACATCTTGATGTCACTTATACTGTAAAGAAACTGTTTAGAATATATCTCTAAGTAAGTGGTAACCAAGGGTACATTTGGAATACATTTAAAATGCTGAAATATGCTGAAAAACACTCCGTATTCACTAATGGTAGGTGTTACATGCTCAAACTCAATCAACAACTTAACGAGGCCGAGTCTAATTCCATACATGTCCAAGAACGAATTCGATGTCGATATCGACGATATCGACAATATTATGTCGATATCGTATCGATATCGATCATGATGAGCACTGTTAATTTGAAATACTTGGTACCATATATGAAACTTTGTGCTATGTCGATATCGTCGATATCGACAATAACATGACGATATCGTATCGATATCGATCCTTTTGTAGAATTTATTTTCATAATGTGGTATAACATAATTTTACAAGGTCAGAAGTGATGTCAAATTCATTATTAGCATGAATATGAAATAAAATTATGATAAGGAAAAGGTAAGTGGTTGTTATTGTTTTAGATTAGGTTCAGAGTAAGATGTTGGGTGAGAGTGAAAGTTGTTAAATATATTTTAACAATCATGATTCGATATCGATACGATATCGACAATATCGACAGAAGGGTAAACTAATTAATCAAAAAGTGAATATACACAAGCGTTGCATGAAGAAATAGAACTTAATGTCAAGGGATATGTTAAAAATTTAGATTTTGTATTAGGGTGAAGGTTGGTTAAGTTATATATTTTAACAACCATGATTCGATATCGATACGATATCGTCGATATCGACAATATCGATGACAGGTATAATCTTTATAAAAGTAAAGTTATTAAACATAAATATACATACAATGTAACAGGGACGGTATTTACAAAGAGATGCGCAAACATGATTCGATATCGAAGCGACATCGTCGATATCGACGATATCGACACTACAGAGAAAGTTTGATAAAAGATAGTTTTCAAATAACACATGTTAAAAATACAGTACTTGTATTATAGATGGAAACCATAATTCTTTGAACAATCATGATTCGATATCGGCACGATATCGTGGATATTGACAGTAAGGAAGACTTGTTAAGACAGAAAGTATTGTAATAAACACACAAGGATAGAGAAATATTGTAGTAAACTATAAAAAAGTAATTTGTCGATATCGTATCTACATCGTGTCTTGGACATAACTCTCTAATTCGAGTGCGCATCACTTTGCGCAGCTTTTTTATTTCAATCAGTCACTTGTGTGACAGTATACCTTTAAAATTTTTTTTGATTTTAATACAAAATTAACATTATCTGTAACCCCTGCTCGTCTGAAAATGTGATTTTACGATAATAATTGGAAAAACAATATTGAAATGGCTCCAACAACGTCACCATTTTCAGATTTTGTAAGCAATGCATGACGCTGAAGAATGACGCATGACGTATGTTCAAGACGTCCATGGATATTATACTAAAAACTGATGACATAACTTCCCAAGAAACGTACTAGCAATCTATAATAAGCTATTTTTACCGAAGAAAGTGTATACGCCGATAATTCATCTGCAAAGATATGAATTTAAATCGTAATATGGTAATTATAGAGGGATTGGGCTTCGAAAAAATAAACTTAGTAATGGCTACCTAGACCAACCTAGATGGTGAACTTTTTTTAAATTTCACAATTTGGTGACTTTTTATATAAACTTTCGTCTAATTGAATGAAAAAGAAATCCCTAGGGCAGAAATGCAAAAAATATGGAAAAAATGTGATAATTTGGCGATTTTCCAACAAATTCCCATAGGGTCCTGTAGTACAATTTGACAACTTTTGAGATGCCCCCCCCCCCCCTAAGAAATCGGGGTGGTAAACATTCGATTTTTTAATCCTAAAACAATGAATATAACAGTAGAAATTAATAATTAAAAAATTATCAAATAACCAAGAAGGGAAAATGTTCGATTTTGTGAGCTTTATATCAATATTAAACCCTGTATGCCAACTTCTTGCATCCATTTAGAGATTGGACGATAGTCAAAATTAAAAGTCAAGTTAGCTGTTATTAAATATCAATCATTAAAGTTTTGGGGAATCTACATCTAATCGTACGTATCCAAGGAACGAAAATATTTTTCAAGTTTTTTAGCATATTTTTTCTGCTTATTTCCATAGCAACGCTCTATTTAAAAAATCTAATTTGAATTTTTTCGAATTGAAAAACTAGGAGCATACCAACATCATTAAAAATTGATCATTAGTTATGAGGAAATGTGCTTTTTTAAAAGATAGGATCAGATTTAAACATACATATTTTGTTCTAAGTATATGTTTCAAGGCTTTTTTTTCTATTATTTGGTCACATTTCATCCTATAATTGCTTTTTATTTTTACGTGTATGACTTTATAAAATTCAATGATTTTTTTTTTTACTTTTGAATACTTTGTTACCATAGTAACGTATGTAAAAGTTGATTTACCAAACATGTTTATCATGCATTTTAGACATCTGACCTTCAATTTTTGGAAACAGTCATTGCCAATTATTTGCTTTACCGCGAATGTTAACTTTGGGGCTCTAAACATGGTAAAAAATGCCATTTTTCGATCTTAAAGACATGTTGCTATGGTAACTGTAAAACATAGCAACCAATTTTTGCCTAATTTCAGTTTAGGGTATCAATGACTTTATCATAGAGAGTTTGGAGAAATTTTGAGACTATACGTGCCACAGCTCCTATATAAAATTTCAAATCATTACAGAGAATGGCTCTTAATATCCTGGGAAAAGGCTATAGTCAAAACTCTACCACAGACCCTTGTGAAATTCTTAGTCAGCCACTATAGCTAAATAATGATATCAAAGTTGGAATTCAACAAGCTAATTGAGAGAATTTGTGTCCCGGGCTTAAGGAAAAAGTAAACTATGCGCAGTTCGGGTGGAGGGGGAGGGGAGTGGATCCCCATGACTCAAGAAGTTTGTAGAATTATTAATTGTATACATGTACATGTATAGTGAAGCAAATAAAATATGCCAATATGGATATAAAGAATTGATTGTTATTCTTTATTATGTGTATAGAAGATTCTTCTATATGGAATATAGATATAAGATAAGATATATGGAATATTTATCACACTGTAATGATTTTGTACAATCAAACCCCTTTTTTTTCCTTTCACATGCTGAATACTATCATTAAGTAATAAAAAGTTTTTCGAAAAGAAAATAGATAGGCTGGTATTTGAACCCGAGACCTCTCAGGTGTGAAGCAAGAGACATACCACTAGACCACTAGACTGGCGAAAATTATATGCAAATATGAAGTCACATACTGTATATATATGTCAAAATTTTACACAATGCACGCTGTCTAATTTAGAATTTATTAAGCAGTTCTAATAGATGAAATAAGAATATAAAGAACCTGTTTTAAACGTAATAACTCTCCTCATGCCCCTGTGCTAAAAATACCGACATGTAATACAATTAATACTAATAAAACAAACGGGGCGGGACACTTTGAGAGGGACGAGAGAGGTCCCAGGGAATCTGGTATAAATTACATTGCAAAAGTTCAAAATTTTCTTGAAATATCGCCTTAAAACGATAGTGTTACATACAGACAGAATGTATTAATTTACAACCTTGAACTTTGACCTTTTGACATCAAAATCATACGTTTCTTTTCTAAGCCATAGGGAGTTGCTATGCAAAATTGCATTGCTAAAGTTTAAAGGGTTCTCGAGATATCGTGTGGAAACGAAAGCGTTACAGACAGACAGAAAGACAGACGGACGGACGGACGGACGACCCAAATTAATATCCCCGACTTTTCAAGCGGGGGATAATACGAGAAAGGATAAACAATGTCATATTTTTCATCAATCATTTAATCACGGAAAATGATGATTTTATGAATTTTATCCAATTAAATAAAACATACTTTTTAAGGACAAATTTCGGAATATACCGGATAAGTATCAGCAATTCCTTTACATTTGAATCAAACTATTAGATATCAGCAAAAGTTGAATGAAATTTAAAGTGAAACTATTTTAATACTTCAAAAGAAACATTAAAGTTACAAAATATATTTGTTAATTTTTTTGCTGAAAAGATACCAGGATCCCCTTTAATTACTTTAAGTAAAAAAGGAGGAAAAACTTTCAATACATATTCCTGAAAATAAATGGAAAAACCCTAACAAAAAATACTATAGTAAACTATAGTTGACTATAGTTTACTATAGTAGATCAAAGTTCCAAAGTTTTCACTATAGTAAATCAAAGTTCCAAAGTTTTCACCATTATAGTAAATCAAAGTTCCAATGTTTTTACTATAGTAAATCCAAATTTCTAAAGTTTTCACCATAGTAAATCAAAATTCAAAAGTTTTTACTATAGTTAATCAAAGTTCCAAAGGTTTTACTATAGTAAATCAAAGTTCCAATGTTGTTTTTTTTGTAATAACTTTAACAACTTATATAATTTAATTAATTTTTTTAAAAACTGTTTTAAGTGGGGTTATATTTGGTTTGTTGGGACTGATCTTTATTGTTCATCTTAATTTAAATATGAAAAGTGATTAATTTAAATGCAATGTGTTTATTTAACATTAGAAACGACATGTTGACTGAAGTAAATGAAGCGAATATTTTGATTCTAAACTACTCAATTTTTATCTTCTAGTAATTTTTTTTCTCCATACGTGAAAATCACGTTTTATCTGCACGAATTAAAATTAAATAAATTTAAATGAATACTGCTTATTTATCGGTGCGAGAGACAATTATCACTTTTAAACCATTTCTTGTACTTTGTTCTATTTGGTTAACGATTTGGGTTTTTGAAAAAAATGTACAATTTTTAACATTTTTTATAAAATGTACAAAATGAGAAGCAAGACCATAATCCCATGGGATTATAGTGCTTAATCAAAGTTCCAAAATTTTCTCCATAGTAAATCAAAGTTCCAAAGTTTTCACCATAGTAAATCAAAGTTCCAAATTAAGTTTTCACGATAGTAAATCAAGATCTAAAGTTTTCACCATAGTAAATCAAAGTTCCAAAGTTATAACTTTGGTACTATAGGTAACTATAGTAAACTATAGTTAACTATATTTTACTTAAGTATATTTTTGTTCGGGAATTTTTCTTTTACCTAGTATTCAATAACAGAGGATACGAAGCTTCGATGCTTTCAGTTTAAACTTTTACATCAAATATGTTTTACAAATAGCAAACTTATGAAATGTTAATAAGCTGAATCAGAAGTTTGTTCCTTTAGTGATGATACTAAAGAAACACTTATTCATGCAATATGATTGTGTCCTTTTTCCATTACTTTATGGTCTAATTTAAGAGATTAACTTCGTAACAGTTGTGGCTTAATAATTAAATTTACTGCTGGAGAAATCATATTTGGATATATAAGTTCTAGTGAAACTATTTTCAGATCGTTGAACAAAATTGTTCTGATTGCAAAGAAACATATAAAAGTAAAATCATTAAAAGAAATTACTTCTAATGATACAAAATTGGCGTCTAAAATATCTGCAAATAATATTTGATTTAATCGTAAATTACATTTTAATTGTGAAAATATTCCCTGATCTGCCTCTAACTGTATACAAACTACGTCATTGTTTTACGATCGGTCAGATTCACAGCCATCAGTAATTTTTGTATACCCTGTAAGGTGGGATTTAACAAACGATAAAACAGCATGTTAAAGTAAGTTTTAAAATAGTTTAAATCTCTGTTTAATATGGCAAAACGTTTCATAATGTCGTATTTTTTGTGACGTCATTGTTAACATTTTCCGTACAAATTAGGCCCCACCTCCTTATTGTATCCTCAATTATGTTATGTAAATGTTATTCTAACAACCAAGTTTATGATAAACGTGTGTTAAAGTGAAATTTTGTGTGAAATTTTTTGTATAATTAATACTTGATTTATATTATCTTAATCTTGTTGATATATAGTAATTGCTCTAAGCTACAGACTACAGTGATCTGTTTATGTGATAAGGTCTTGACCGCTCATTAAGATTTGGCTGGGAAATTTAGCTCTTGTATCAGCATTGCTGACTTTTATCACCCGAGTCTCAGGGGGATTGAATGTCCGAAGTGCTGGCCATGAGAAAATGCAGAATTCATAGTGTTCACAATTAACGGGTTAATTTAGCTGTGATTGACAGTCTGTAGGTTGGGCAGTTCTTAATATTTAGCGTAGAATTTGTGTGTTCAATTAGTTACTCAGTCGGGTCCTGTGTGTAAAGTGTTACACGGGAATACAAAATAAACTTTGTTGGAAACTTTGGGCGTTTTTATTTAAAAACAGAAAGTTTCGGTGTAACATTTTAACTGGTGGCAGCGGTAAAGGATCCTAATTAAATGTGAAATATTGTTTGAAATTTTATACATATATTTGGATTTAACAAGCGGAATTAAAATGCCTAGGAAACAGGACTTGGAATTGGAATTACAACTTTCTAAACAAAAACAGGAACATGAATTACGTTTAAAAACACTTGAATTGGACCATGAAAAAGATATTTTGGAATTACCTGTTCAGCTAGAGAAGGCCAATTCAACACCAGGAGGACATTCGACAGGAATGCCAAAAATTAAACTTCAACCATTTAATCAGGAAAAGGATGACATTTTGTGCTATCTCTCTGAATTTGATGCGGTAGCTGAGCATGCAGGTTGGACTGAGAACTCAAAGGCTTTACAGCTTAGGTCACTTTTAACCGGAGAAGCTCGAGAAGTGTCGCAGCAAGTGACTTCGGGATACAGAGATCTGTATAAGGCTCTTTTGAATCGATTCGGCAAGCGCCCGGCAGACTACTTTCAGTTCCTGGAGGAAATTAAACGTAGACCAGGAGAAACTTTCAGCGGATTAATTTCGAGAATAGATCTGTATTTGAGTCGTTTCATTGATGAGAAAGATCCCGTACAAAAGTTCCGAGAAGAGTATTTCTTAAAGGCGTTATCTCCTCAACAAGCCCAGTGGATTAGACGGAATAAGGGAAGTAGTGAGTTATTTGAAGCTGCTGAGGATTACATTCTACCAACAAAATCGGCCGAGGACAGAAAACTTCAAAATCCTAAAGTGTTAGGTGAGAAGAAGAGCCAGGAACAGGGGAACTCCGGAGCATCTATGACGCTATTGCGGGAGGATCTTGTTGATCCAAAATGTGTTCTACATGGACAAACTACTTCCTTGGTTACAGCTACTGGACAGCCATTCGAGGCTAAGTTAGCAGTGGTTAACCTGGAAACACCAATGTTTAAGGGACATGTTCAGGTAGGTTTAGTACCTGATCTGGTTGCAGATGGTTTATTGGGAATAGATCTTCTGGAGAGGAACAAAGTTGCAGCTGTAGTTACGAGAGCCAAAGCAAAAGAACAAGAACAAAATGAATTAAGTGCCAAAAATCGCATGAATAAATGTGATGTCGTACCAAGGGACCTAAACGTCGTGGTAACTAACGATGAGGCTGGTGAAGTGAACCTTGATTTACCGGAAATTTCACTGGAAAAGTTGAGCGTGGTGAATGGAAATAAACTATCGAATCTTCAGAAACAAGACCCAACACTCAAAAATTGTAGGGATAAAGCATTCAAAAATGTATCACAAACTGAGACAGAACATAAAGCGTTTTACTGGGATAATGACATATTGAAACGAAAATGGACTTCCAAGAAAAAGAATCTGTCGGGAACACAAGTGGTACTTCCAGCATCGCTAAGAAAAGCAGTGATGAAGCTGGCACATGATCAGCCAATAGCTGGACATTTAGGAACTGAGAAGACCAAACAACGTATTCTTGCGTCATTTTATTGGCCTGGATTGTTCCAAGATGTGTCGGACTACTGCGCAGAATGTGACACCTGTCAAAAAGTGGCTAAAAGAAGTGCGGAAAGAGCTCCTATGGTCAACACACCTATCATAACTGATCCGTTTTCAAAGATCGCAATAGACGTCGTTGGCCTACTTAATAGGACAACTCAAGGTAACAAATACATTCTGACTGTCATTGATGAAGCTACGAGATACCCAGAAGCTTTTGCTTTACCAAGTTGTGAAGCTGAACGAATAGCCGACACACTCATTACATTATTTAGTGAGTTGGAATTCCTAAAACCATTCTCACTGACCAAGGATCAAATTTCACAAGTGCGCCCCTGAAAGATTTATATGAGAAAATCAAAATCAAGGGAATAACTACAACGCTTTATCACCCGCAGGCTAATGGCAAAGATGAAAGATTTAATGGAACGTTAAAATCAATGTTGAAAAAGTTGTGTATGGAGAATGGCGAAGATTGGGATGTACTACTTCCATATGTACTTTTCGCATACAGAGAAGTCCCACAAGAGGAGACTGGCTTTTCACCATTTGACCTGTTATACGGATGGCCAGTACGTGGTCCTCTTAGTGTTTTAAAGAGCTTCATGACTGGTGAGGAGGAAATAAAAACATCAGAGATAGATCATGTCGTCAACATCCGAAACAAACTGGCTGATGTGACACAACTCGTGCAAAACAACTTGGAAATGAGGCAGTCGAAAATCAAAGATTGGTATGATCGCTCAGCATCCAAAAGGACTTTGCGTCCTGGTGATGAAGTACTCGTTTTACTCCCGACCGAACCTGGCAAGATGTCCGCTCAGTGGAAAGGACCGTTTCGTGTGGTTAACAAAATAAATGATGTTAACTATAAAATCAATGTTGGAGGAAGACGTGGACTTGTTACTTACCATATCAATTTACTTCGTCCTTATAACCGGGCTACATTACTGGCAGCAACAGAAAATGAAATTGGACTTGAACAGCAATTTCCTAACGACACCACAGAAACCATTTCAGATCTTGTCTTTGGACATGGGCTGACACAAGTGCAGAGACAGAGTTTAAGGGATGTTTGTCAGAAATTTTCAAGAATTTTCACATCAAAGCCGGGAAAGTGTGATGTTATCTCAAATACAATCAGAACAACGTCTGAGAATCCAATTACTCAGAGACCTTACCGGATACCGGAAGCTAAGAAACAGGAAGTGAAGGAGTCTTTGAATGAAATGTTAGAACAAGGACTTATTACACCATCCAAAAGTCAGTGGGCCTCACCAATTGTCCTTGTCAACAAGCCTGATGGGACAATTAGAATATGTGTTGATTATAGAAAATTGAATGAAATAACTCTCATGGACCCTTATCCCATTTCACGCATGAGTGAAATATTTGAGAAAATTGGAAGTGCAAAATATTTGAGTAGATTTGATCTAACAAAAGGCTACTGGCAAGTTCCTCTGGCAAAGGAAACACGCGAGAAATCCGCCTTCATCACCCCATTTGGCCTTTTCGAGTTTACAGTGATGCCGTTTGGTATGAAGACGTCTCCAGCATCATTCATAAGACTTACGGATCGTATTTTAGATGGAACTCAAAATACTGTTGCGTACTTTGATGACATAATTGTCTACAGTCAGACGTGGGAAGACCATATCAAACATGTAACAGAGCTACTTCAGCGTATTCATGAGGCCAATCTTACCATCAGACCATCAAAATGTAAGTTGGGAGCAGCAGAAATCATCTGTTTAGGACACATAGTTGGTGGAGGGACAGTTAGACCAGACCCTAGGAAATTGAAGGCCATGGAGGATTTTCCGCTTCCCTTGACAAAGAAAGAATTAAGATCATTCTTGGGGCTAACTGGATACTATCGCCAGTATATAGGAAATTATGCGGACATAACTGTACCACTGACTGATCTACTGAGAAAAAGTCAACCCGCAGAATTAAAATGGACGGAGAGGGAAGTGCAGTCATTCAAGAAACTGAAGGAGGCCCTGATGACAGCTCCTGTTTTGGTCAATCCGAACTTCAATTTACCGTTTGTACTACAAACAGATGCGAGTAATAACGCAATTGGGGCTGTCCTGAGCCAACAGTTGCCAGATGGTGATCACCCAGTTGCTTACCTTAGTAAGAAATTACTTCCAAGGGAAAAGAACTATTCAACGATAGAGAAGGAATTATTAGCTATCGTTTGGGCCATTGGATCGTTTTCGTATTACCTAGAGGGGAGGAAGTTTTACGTAGAAACAGATCACAATCCACTAACATGGTTGCATCGCTTGAAGAATAAAAATCAGAGACTGTTGCGTTGGGCCCTCGCACTACAATCGTACACCTTTGAAGTTAGATATAAGAGAGGAAGCAAAAACACAAATGCAGACGGATTATCAAGAATCTGAAAAATGAAATGTGTTTGTGAATTATGGGCAATTTTTGTGAAAATTTTATATTCATAAAATTCAAGTGCATTCCGTTTGGATTTACAGTGAAATTCATTTTGGATTTATATTATTCTTTTGATGATTAATTGCTATGAACTGTTTAATACTTAGTTGGACTGGCTAAAGTGAATTTAGTGACTGGTTAAATTTAATGTTGCTATATACAGAATCATGAACTTGGAAAAAAATTCAACTATTGACAGTTAAATTTTTATCTTTGGAAGGGAGGTGTTAAAGTGAAATTTTGTGTGAAATTTTTTGTATAATTGATACTTGATTTATATTATCTTAATCTTGTTGATTTATAGTAATTGCTCTAAGCTACAGACTACAGTGATCTGTTTATGTGATAAGGTCTTGACCGCTCATTAAGATTTGGCTGGGAAATTTAGCTCTTGTATCAGCATTGCTGACTTTTATCACCCGAGTCTCAGGGGGATTGAATGTCCGAAGTGCTGGCCATGAGAAAATGCAGAATTCATAGTGTTCACAATTAACGGGTTAATTTAGCAGTGATTGACAGTCTGTAGGTTGGGCAGTTCTTAATATTAGCGTAGAATTTGTGTGTTCAATTAGTTACTCAGTCGGGTCCTGTGTGTAAAGTGTTACACGGGAATACAAAATAAACTTTGTTGGAAACTTTGGGCGTTTTTATTTAAAAACAGAAAGTTTCGGTGTAACAACGTGATGACTTTAACTTTTTCAATCGTCACATTTCCTTACTTATATAGCTTTATTCCCTCATCACCTGTGGTTTATACCTCTCATATGCAATTTTCAATACTCAAAAGCATGCTCTACGCATAAACAATTTTCTAAAATGAGGTAGGTTATTGACAGACAAGTTGATAAAACAAAAAACAAAAATCAGCAGTCTCGTATGCTCTATGGTGGATACAATGACCTTGTCAGAAAATACAATTTATCATTAAGTCAAATTCTGACTGACGTTTTTCATATCAATTGTTAATCTCGTACCAACCCGTATCTATAGCCCGATAAATGTTTTAAAATGATACCTTATTACTTATATTTATATTTGTGACTTATTCATACTTTATATTTGCCTGATTGTGACTTTTAGAGTGTGGAATGCATTATTTTTCAAACTAAACGGCAAGTGTATGTCATCCACTGAACGCGCGACGACACTTTATGACGTCACTGAGAAATTACGTCAAACGATTATCCATACGCACATCTATGACCTCTTAACCCTGTACCTGTATTTATACAGTTACAGATACGCATTTCATTTAAGTGAGGCC
Source organism: Saccostrea cuccullata (assembly GCF_032062105.1). Lineage (NCBI taxonomy): Eukaryota > Metazoa > Mollusca > Bivalvia > Ostreida > Ostreidae > Saccostrea > Saccostrea cuccullata. The sequence goes on from NW_026925691.1 coordinate 228,920, forward strand.
TAGAGTTATATAAAGGAAAACATTTGAAAATGTAAATATTTCCTGATCATGATACACGGCAAGTGTGACCGGTCTGCGGGAAATGCTTACTCCTCTATGGCATTTGATACGACATCGTTCGTGTTGCTATGATCCAAACTTGTATTAGTAAATAGATTCTTTAGCTTTAATAGTGTCTGCTTTGTCAATACTTTTTATTCAAAGTTGGAAAATCGTATATACAACGAAAACTATTGAGGACAAAATGTCCTTACAATCCTTCTATATATTTACTTTAATGATATTGTCGTAGTACAGCGTTTTGTGTTTGTTTAAGCAATAACTGGTATTTCACAACACGAAACGAACGTCAGCGGATTGAAATATATCTTATCTCTTTGCTTATATAAACAAAAGATATTTTCAGAATTATCTTGTTGTGCTTTTGATATAGTAAACACACAATCATCCCTCTTATTTATACATATACATGTATATTAATTGATTAATTGCGTGTAAGTTGAACTGCGCAGCACGAAGATACATTTTGACTCTTTAAATTCTTTCTACAATTCAATGCATTGGTCTATTACTGATGCATTGCGTGTCTGATTGATTGCCTGATATTCCAAAATGCTGAAAATAGAGTCAAGATAAATGATTTTATAAAAAGGAATTGAAGAATCCTGTATATGACAAACAAATTAATCATGAGCAGGGTTTGACATTAAGGCACGTCCGACCGACTGAGTCTAGTGAAAGATGGGTCCGGTCGGGTAAAATGTTTGTGTACTAGACCGACTGGTCGTGTGAGAAAAAATAAGGAAATCTTAAAATATTTTCAAAAAAAATTTAATGTCAATGAAAAATAAAATTAAAACGTTTCTAACCGCATCGTAGAAAGAAACTACATACGTAACAGACAGTATGATCGAACAGCAGTCATTGTAGGCATTCGTAACTACTCGTCCATTTTCCTAAATAGAAACAATAAGCTATTTATCGTTCGTGGAAATGGCTGAGTAGTTACGATTGTCATTGTCGAAAGATTCACTTTTACGACATCTGTCAACGGTATAAATGGCAACAAAACTATATAATAATAATTTTTTTTTTTACTATACTTTAATTCTCTGAACAATTTTATTGGTAGTGTATTAATATTGTATACAAGTTGATTAAGTTAAGTTAAGACTAAACATGACAAGCCGCATGTATATGACCTAGTTTCGATGTTGACATGTTTGCGGGAAATTTTCGTTATTAAAATATAGAATACATTGGTAAAGATAAACAAATACAATTAAACAGACTATAAATAGGGTTATTCATAAATTATCACTATTTCGTGCTTAAATATTTTTTCTTAAGTTTGGTCAGGGCTAGTGGTTAAAGGGTCGGGGCTAGTAAAAATTTGCCAGAGTAGCCCGACTGGTCTAGTATTCAAAAAGCTTAATGTCAAACCCTGATGAGACAAATGTAGATTCCATGAACGTGATCAAGAACCTTTTAAAACAATTCTGCTTTAAATGCAGCGCTCAAAATACTTTCAAAGTCATGTAAGTGTAAGCCCGTTAAAGAAGAATTATCAGAAACCGAATTGTTCTTGAAACAGCACTCGGAAAAATTATTTCAGGAAAATGACTTGGACCTCTATTTAAATGTGTATAGTTTAAAAAAAAACATCACAAAAAGCAATATGTGAAATTACACAAAACGTATAGCCACCTGCTTGGAAGGAAAAGACAAAACTAACAGAAACTGCTAGAATCAAATGCATATACAATGTAGTTTGATCTGAACAAAACAAGATCAAGGCATGCCATACAAGCTAGCAATGTAGTCTTAAACAAGCTATAATAAAAAAGAATTATTAGATTCTACTTATTATTGGAGTAATATGTACAGACTTTGGAAACTATACTCACAAAGCTTAATTATTCAAAACATCAAGCCTTAAGCATACATGACCCAGATTCTGGCACAGAAACAGAATCTTTTTCATTAGAGTTTTTTTTCCATAATTGGAAAAAGTCAATTTAATTGAATAAAACAAAATGAAGTCTTCAAAACAGCATTTAGAGAATTCTGATAAAGTAAAATCCACATGCGACGTTGCTCGTTTGCTTGAGGGATAAATTGTTGCGATTTACATCGAAAAGAGCGTTTGTATTGAATGAAAATTATCATTACCATGCCTCTAATGAGGGATGAGCTTTTATAAAACTGTTATGAAATTATGTTATCATATTAGGAAAAAGATATAGTGTTCCTGCGGGGTGGAAGCCGATTCCATAACTTTCGTTGTCGAACATTAAGTTGCTGAAAGATTGGAGATTTAAATATTTTCAAATCACTCTTTCTGGTGTAATTCTTTTAAATACTAATTCAATACGAGGGTTGATCCAAAAGTAATGTCACACTTTCGAAAAAATTTCTCCTATTCGACGTAAATTAACAAAATTTTACATGATGGAAGCTATATTTATTTTAAATCAGTGCTGAAAAATTCAAATTAAAATAATTTACACTTTTCAAAATATCGAATTAAACACAAAGTGCGATTATGGTAGTCGCCGCACCTAAATAACGTCATAAAACGGATATGCGCCGTCACAAACTTTTAAAAACGTCTTCCAGTTGTTTTATTTAAAAAAAAAATTATATTCACAAAACATGCACATATTTTATTTTCTTTAAAAACAATTGGCACCAATTGTACAATTTATCTATAATTTAATCCTTCATCAAAATTCTTTGAACAATACCATAAGACAAACTTGAAAGTGTCTCATATCACTCAAACTGCCACGAATCTCTTTTACGACAACGTCGACGCCATTGAACGTTTCCACCCCACCTCCTATCTTTCGGTATTTCTGTCCTCAAATGATCATTTAATTACCCATGACCCTCCCAAAATCTCTGAAACCATCTATGAACAAGTCTCTTGTTAACATTCTTTTCTCTCCGAGTTTGATTACCATCGTAACTGCTCGTTTCGGTGTTTTATTCCATTTCGACATTTCCTTTCTGCAATACATCAGATATAAACAATACTGTTTATGATGCCAAAAAACCAATGCCGCCATTTAATTTTTAACTAAAGATTAGAAAATGTCGTAAATTTTGTCTTTTAAAATATTGGGCGATTAGACGATTTTTTAGATGCTTTTTTTAAATGTGTTTGTCTTTTTTCATTCTAACAATATTAACTTCAAAACGTGACAACCGGTCACGGTAGCCTAGTGGTAGAGCGTTCGCTTCGTGATCGGGAGGCCCGGATTCGATTCTCGATCGCGGCGCCGCGTCATACCTAAGACGTAAACATTGGTAGTGACTGTTCCTTCGCCAAGCGCTCGGCACTATAAGTGAAAGTCACGGGTCTTTCGGATATGACCTTAAAAACGTAGCTCCCGTGTCACGGTAGGCGTTGGCACGATAAAGAACCCTCACTGCTCAATGGCCCTGAGTGCCGAGTATAGGTCTAAATTTGAAGCCCTTCACCGGCATCGGTGACGTCTCCATATGAGTGAAAAATTCTTAAGAGGGACGTTTAACAATATACAATCAATCAATCAAAACGTGACGTTTAGTTGTGACGCGTCGACACCCCCTATGTTTAGTGTTTTAAACATCTATAAAATGAAGTCAATTGAACAGTATTAAATGAAATTTTCAATTTTGATTAGATTTATATTTATGCTTCTTTTGGTGCATTATATTTGATAATATGACGCATATATATAAAAGATATGGACACAGTGACATTACTTTTGGATCAACCCCCGTACCACTAAATTTTATATTTACAAATACACCTGTATTAAAATATGTGGGTGTTTTTGTTTTAATAAGTAATTATTACAAGCGTTTAAAACAATTGATGTAAAGCGCTCTATACTTTAGAACAATGGGTCCTTCAGGGCCTCTGTTCAATTACTTTTTAAAAATATGAAGCGCTTCTTTTGCATTAATCTTTACAAAATGGATAAAAAAAAAATAACACTTCATCGCATCTACGAGAAAATAAGCAAATACTACAGTTAGACCAAACTAATGAAAAGTTTTGATTAAAGTCAAAATTAAACCTATAATTCTTGAAAAATCACGGTTAATTGTATTCCAATAAAGAAGAGTATATCGAACTTAGATTTTGAAATAATAAAATCTTACAGTCTACATTCAATCTTTGGATTTTATGCTTTTCAAGCTCTTGAAGTATAACATCAATTTTAGTCAGTTGTAATGAGTAACTGAATGGAGTTGCTTAAATTAATGAAAATAAGTAAAGAGTTGAGACAATGCACATGAACAAAACAGGGTTTCGAAGAATAGAAAAATTAGAATTATGAAATTAGAAAATAATCGAAAGCTGCAACCAGAAAAATATCAACAAGAAAGTGCTAATTGGGGTAATTCAAAAAATTAAAAAAGAACTTGGACTGAATTGAAGACATTTAAAAATAACCAAACCGGCGTCTGTTCGAATTTACAGTTGAATATTTAGTTAGATGTGGCTCCAAAGTGACTGTGAAATAAAATTATAATCTTTATTGATATCAGACTAGAGTGTTGAAAAGGTCTATATATTAAACGATATTTTACATGTACCTTATCTTACCAAGGAAAGCAGATACTCGAAAATATACAAGGAAAAAAGTATTAAGCTAACTTACAATTATGCTATTCAGTCCCCAGCTAGTGTTCTAAAAGCATGTGTATTATAATACACATTTAAGATTACCTGTGGTGTTTAAAATCTCATTTGGAGATCAATAAACCAAATCGTAGTCTTTGGGGTCTTTTGGACAAAATAGAAGAACACGTTTTGGCTTTTTGATTAACACCTATGCAAGATGGCGTGTGTTGACAAGAGTTGAATATAAAATTTATAATTAATATACTCTATATCAAAGAAACTTATCTTAGATTACATGCGTAAATATATGCAGTAAAGTTACCGATTTCACCTACACCAAGAAACAGCCTAGTCTAAGAATAATGCACTCGGTCTTTACCTTCGAGATCAATCCAAATGCTTTATATTTAGATGGGCTCCTTTTTCAACCTTTGTACTTTTAAATTTGATCATCCGGGTTATTCAGAAACAGTTGTGCCCAATGAAATCTCTTGACGTATTTTATCATCGGTGTAAAACTCAACTATTTTTCTAAGGAAATACAGTACTGATAAAAATGGATGTTTTGCATATCGTAAAAGTGTATGGAGGTTTGTAGGTACACATTTTGAAGAATAAAAAAAGGGTCCAAGAAAGTTTTCAAAGGAAAGAAGACAGTAATGAGTTTCAACTATAGCTATAGAGAAAATGTGTTTATTATGCATTCTAGTTACATTTGTATTTATTCCATCCCAACATCATTTTTGTTTAAGTTCCACTCTTTCACTTCTTAAATGCTCACGGGAGTATTTGGAAATTTTTAAAGCGCTTAGTAGTCATTATTTATTGTTCTGAATTGCAGCTTTGGTTATACGAATTATATTGAAAAATTAACATAGCAAAAACAAAGAACACCATCAAAGTTTTAAAACCATAAAAATTCATCATTCATCTTTTAATCAAATAAAAATAATATGATTTAATTAAATATAACATATATAAATAGTAAGCTTGTATTTGATAAATTGAAAAAAGAAACAATATAAACTAGAGGTACTGTGAGCAATGAGCTGACTAAATGATACCCCCGCTTCCCATATGAATATAATGGCAGTGTCTATGTTTTGCTCTGGAAAATCCAAAATATATGTCAGATCAGAAAGTAAATAGGAGGTGCACAATGGCAATATGTAATAAAGATTCTTTGAAAGTTTCATTTAATTTCCCTTAGTGGTATGAGAGGAGTTGCAGATAAGAAATGGGTACCAAAAAGCGTAACAGACGGACGGACAAACGGACGGACGGACAGACGGACAGACGGACGTGCAGACGGACGGACGGAAATACCGATTAATATATACCCTCCCGCTTTTCAAGCTGGGAGGGGGTTATAATAATGTATATTTATACAGGAGAAAATACCTTTATACTGCTACGTTGACAGATGTCGTCATTAGCGTTAAAGCTGACCAAGCTGACCACGATTCGTAAATATGCATACGCCATACCATGGATTTACTATCGACGGCATCAGTACCGGGGTATACCTTCGAATTTAATACACCTGTCAGTTTTATAGTCATGGTAATCGGAGTGGAATAGATGTCAACATGCTTGTTATCTAACAACACCATAACTTAAATTTTATTCTCTGTTTTGTGACACTCTGTTGTGTTTTATCTCAAGCTCACCAGGATATATCGTATCGACGTAGGAATGGAAGTTACCATTATTTTTTGACAATACGTCGTCGATATATCTAAATGTCGAGTTGAAGGCCACAGCAAGTGTTTTCTTCTTTTCACGCATAAGATTTTTCATAAATTCTGCTTAATATGAATATAAGAAAAAGTCTGCTAATAACGGAGCGCAATTTGTACCCATGGGAATTCCAATAAATTCTTGGAATACCTGGTCTCCAAAAACCACATGGATATTGCCAATCAGAAACTTAAGCATTTAAGATTACATTCTATTCCATAGAAAAAATTAGAAGATTCAGATATTTCCCAAGTTTTAATATAGAAGCTCTGTCCAGTACGATTACTGGAGAAAGAAGTGTCAGTTATCAAAATGTCACAGGTTTTACAGTTTTGTACGGAACATTTTAGAACAGAAGACATGGGATCGGAAAAGGAATTATCCAATATATCTGTAATAGAAACTTTACACTCTTTCAATGTTGCATATGGTGTATTGGTTTTAAACCAAAACTAGGAATCTGAAGACTGTACATATGACATATGTTAAATATCCCTGAGGATTATCCGAGGGGCATTATATGAACTCTTCGAGTCTGTGTCCCTTATAGACTCAAAGGAGTGACGCCTTTTTATACTAGGCGCGTCCACCTGCCGGTATCATTTCGTTATTCTGTTTACTCATGCAAGAATAGGTACCGAACGACAAGTATCCCCGGGGACAAACTGTCCACCAGCAGAGATACGTGTTTGGTGGTTAAAAGAAGGATATGGAGATAACAAAAAGTATTCAATCTCAAAGTCAATTAAACAATATACAAAAAAAAGCAGAGCAAACACGGACCTCCGACACATCAGAGGTGGGATCAGGTGCCATGGAGGAGTGAGCATCCCCTTCCGACCTGTCACACCCGCCGTGTGCTCGTTGTCATGATCAGGAAATAAAGGGAAAAAATCTGTCGTCAATTCAATGTATAAATAATGGACTAACACTTGGTATGAAAAACGTCAGTCAGCATTTAACTCAATGAGAATTTGTATTTGCTGACAAGGTCATTGTATCGACCGTAGAACTTACGAAATGATGACTTTAAACGAGACTGCTGATATTCTTGTTTCATCAACCTGCTTGTCAATAATTTACCTCGTTTAAGAAATTGTTCATACGTGGAGCATGCTCTTGCGTATGAGATATATATACTCCGTATGCAGGTGATGAAGGTATATTGCTGCATAAATAAGGGAAGTTGACGATAAAAAAGTTAAAGTCACCACGTTTATCAGATAGCTTGGTTGTTAGATTACCATTATTGCTTTTTCAAGTAAAATATCCAAATATGAAGCAGAAGTGTCGGACTCTGTGGTATCTTTTATCTCAAGCTCACTAGGATATATCGTATCGAAGTAGGAATAGAAATTATCATTGTTAATTAACAATAGGTCGTCCATATATCTTAATGTCAAGTTTTTGGATGACATCTGCCACTGAAAGCATAAAACTCAATTTTCTGTCCGTCAACGGCATTTCCGGTGAAACCAGAAGTAGCAAAATGGCTTAATTTTGCAATAATTAACATTATCTGGAGGATTAAAACCAAAAATGGACGTCATTAGTCTTTTTTTTTTGAAAAATGAAAGTAACTTCCGGTCAAACAGGACGGAAGAACTACTCGTTGCTTTGTAACGAGCTTTGCTCTAGTTATTCTTTCTTTCCTTTTTCGTTCTCCTAGACGCCAACTTTGAGGCTTCATATTTCACTCATTTCTCAATGGATTTTGATCAAATTTTCAGAGTTTATAGACGTTACTAAATTCTATAAGAATTTTGTCTAGCATTCCAAAAATTTATTCCGCTTTTGAATTAGTTCCCTTTAAACGAAAATTTATAGGCTTTCATTTCCTGACTATTGCTCGGAGATGGCAAAAGCTGGAACAGAAATCTTATTGATTTTACACAATAGAAGAATTGAAGTTGTGCATAGCGGTTTTTTTTTTTTTTTTTTTTTTGTTTTTCGATATTTCTAATCAAAGTGGTGCTATACAAGGGTCAAAATTAGAAGGCCTAAAAGAGCGAAAATTTACACATATTTTGCTTTTTTATCTGTTAAAATATCTAGAACAAAATTTGTGCAGAATTACAAGATTTTTCAAATGATATCTCGAAAAAAAGGCTGACCCCTGAATTAAGGGATCTAGAGGGGCCAAAAGTTTTTTTTTTACAGATATCTCAAAAAGCATTGAAAATTTGTAATTGTCCAAGAAGCAAAATTGTTCAAAATGTCAAGCTTAATCTATTGAAGTCGTCAAAATGCGTCCGGTGATGTCACTTCCGGTCAAAGCTGGAAGCATAAAACTTAATATTCCGTCCGTCGACATCACTTCCGGTCAAACCAGAAGTAATCAAAAATAGCCTAGTTTTTATAAGATTTTCATGCAAAATTGAAGTTTTAAAGTGACTGGAGAAGACTTAGCTCATTGCTTTCTTTTGTTGACGTCACATCCGGTCAAAACAGGACGGAAGACCTACTCGTTGCTTTGCAACGAGCTTTGCTCTTATTATTATTATTATTATTATTATTATTATTACAAGATAATAGATCAACATATTTTCGTTTAATTAAATTACTCAATGTTGACTTTGCTCCGCGACACCATTTTTGCTTTTTTAAATCTTGATAATTTCTAACATGTTAGACGATGGACCGTTAGTGAGGGCGGAGCCATGAAGAGAAAATTGCTACCTTTAATTGTTTAAAGTTCTGAAATTGTATGTCAGTGTCAGAGAAATTGAGAGAATCATAACAAAGAACTCAGTTCTTTTAAAAAAAGACTTTCTCTTACCTAATAACTTTTCATTCAAATACATGTAATTCAGTTTAATAAATCTAAGAACTAACTGAGATATTTCATCATGAGACAAATGGTTGTCTAGCCAGAGCACTAAAATTCGAAGAATGTAGTTGGGAAAGAGAGCGGCATGCACTGGACCAGTGAGGGATTCAACGTACCGAGTCCCAAGAAGTGTGAGACACCTCGGCCCAACGAAACCTCAAACTTAAATGCATGTAACAGTAAACTTGTTCCAAAAAATATCCTACAATAATCATAATTAACTCATAAACTTTTTTGAGCATCATTTCTTTGTGTTTCACTTCTTTTAATTCATATGCTTATTTAACAACACTGATCTGGAAACCTCACGTCATTTTTCAACTATTATTACTCACATTACATAATCATGGTTATGACTTCATCTAAAGTAAGAACAATATTGTCAAGACCAGATCAGAAGATGAACTCGGGTGACCTAAACTACAGACAGAATCAGATGGTCTACTTCCTGGATGAATCTAATCATCAGACCAAATTTTACTGTTTTACTATCACGAGGGATGAAAACATAACAGCATCACAACTTTTATGAGAGAAAAAAATTGCAACGGATGCATGATTAGGGACATTTATTAGGTCCCTGTTGTGATATATCTTTTTAAAGTTTCTTTTTAATTATTTCTTTTTATTTTACATTAATTGGTAACCCATGAATTAAAACGATTATTTTCTTTATTTTACTGAAAAATGTAATTTCACTTTTCAGGGGTTTTTTTTGGCTGATGTTGTTAAAACAAATCGTATTGAAATAGTCTTTCAAATTTTCTAATTCTAACGTTAATACAATTGTTTTGAAAACAGTTATACTTTTTAATTATCTGAAGAAAAAAACCCTCGAAATTAAAAGAATTTTTTTTTCTGGTATCTTTGTCGTTTAAGACTTGATTATTAATCATATAATTTCAAAACAAAAACTTGTGAATAATAGGGTACACTTCTGAGAAGTTTGAATTGAATATTAATTTTATCGATGTCAAACAAAAATTCTGAATATTTGCTTCATGTTTTTAAAAGTTTAAAAAGTTAAAAAGTTAAAGCACATTTATTAGGATAGAAAACTATATTGATATGCTTGATGTGTATTACATTAACAGCATGCACTGCAACATTGAAGTCAGATTACTTCATGACTGTATATTGAGTACTTACTAGCTTCAGATCTGTAGCGTTATGGCTTTTTTATATTTGTCTTTGACCATAACGCTACAGATCCCCTAAATAACAAAAATTGTGCAATTTACGGCGCAATATTTTGGGAAGAATTTCTCCACTTTTCAGCATCGGTAAATTAACTAGCTTTCACTCCCTAATTCTAGGCACATTATTTAACTAATCTGTATATTTTATTCATTTCCCAACCCTTAAAGTCGTCTCTACAAGTGATAAACTCGTTTGATTAAAATACACATGTAATTTGTTAGATTGCTGAAAATTCACTTCAAGCGAGTTTATTGCCTGTAAAGACAACTATAAATGGTTGGGAAGTGGATAAATTATAAATATTGGCTACAGAATATGTCTAGATTTAGAAAGTGAAAGGTAGTTGATTGACCAATACTAGAAAGTATAGAAATTCTCCTCGAAAGCGCGCAAAAAATATTGCGCCGTAAATTGCACCTTTTTTGCAATACTGGATCTGTAGCCTTATGGTCAAAGACAAATATAAAAAAAAACATAACGCTACAGATCTGCAGCTAAGTATTTACATGTATTTACTGATATATGTAGACTGAACAACTACCTCTCCAGACTGTACATCATACATTGTTTAACCTAGTTTTTCCTAATTTTAGACTTTACAGTGTATATATGTAATTCCAATTGTCTAAAAAAAATTATCTCTATATTTTTAAAATACATACATCCTATAAGATTTTTCTTTTGATAGTTATCTTCAAGAAACTGAAATTTTGTCTTTTAAAAAACCTCATAAAATGAAATATTGAATTTTAAAAATCACAACAAAAATGAGACTCAGACCTTCATATGCTAAATATTTATATATCTATGTACAAGTAGATATTCATAAACAATTTGGATACTTAAAAATAAAAAAAAAATAAAAATAATAAAAAAAAAAATTCCACACACCCTTATTGACTCCCTATATTAAGACTTTCCACAGGGTATTTAATTTTAAGCATAACTTTTAAAACATATTTAACTGTTCAAAACATTGTACAGTATGTCAAAAAAAAACTATATTTCTAGCTTGGTATATATTGACAATAATCCTGAAGACACTCGTTATTATTAAATTCTATTACAAATAAATAAGGATTAATTTCCTTCTACAGTCTAGTGAAAGGCGCCACAGTTAGATCCGCTCCTCAATAGTGCAGTCGACGACAGCGCCGTAGGGAATTTCTGACCAATCAAATGCCTTTATATTTGTGAGCGCGAACTATAAATAAATCTTAACCTCTAAATCGAAAGTAGAAAGATGGATTTGATTTTAAGTAAAAAACAATTACTTCTAATTTTCCTTGGATTAAATGTTTTCACTTTGATGAAAGTCTCATCAACAACGAGAATTTGCGCGTGAATCAACATGACGCCATCTTACAGGACGCCATGTTGGCGACAAGAATCTCAGTTCCATAGGTATTGTAAATGACATATAGTTTACAATAGATTTCTTTTATTTTTCATATACATACGTGTTTCCCAGAGGGAGAGCTTCGCTCTCACGGGCCCGAAGGGCCCGTGAGAGGGCTCCGCCCTCTATGAGGATGAATATCTATTCATTTTTTTACTCAAATTATTCGAATTTGATGGTAAAATCACTAAAATGTGTGTACCAAATTTGGATATAATATGACGTTCAATAAAAAAGTTAAGACAAAAGTCTACGTAAAATGTGTCATGTACATTTCCAGGCATTTTCATTGACGATGAAATATATGGAGATAACAAAGAGTATCCAAACCTGCAACATTTGAATATGTTCAAAGTATCAAAGTCCATTTAACAAAACAAAATAGGAGAAGAGCAAACCTGAACCTGCAAAACATCAGAGGTGGGATCAGGTGCAATGAAGGAGTGGGCATTCCCTGCCTACCAGTGACACGCGCCGTGTAAAATTTCGTGTGAAGTACAACTTAAATTCCACAAAACTACACTTATTCTACTTGTATTTCCTTATATCTGCTGTAATTAATAGCACAAGTTTTCATTTCCAATTTTTTTTTTATTTATTTTTTTTCTTTGAGTAAATTCCATCTATTTTTGAATGAAAAATTTATAAAATATGAGTACAAAGGACTGATATATTACTTTTTAGACATGCTCTATAATTGTTCAGTTGTTTTCATATCTTCAAACAGGACACTATTATACTTTTTCTCCCTGGTACATTACAAGTGATCATCTTACTGCATTAAATATTTTAAACACTTGAACAGCTGGTATGGAGTCGTAAACGTTTAAATGAATCATTATGGATCTAGATTTTGTTAAATACTAATTCATTTTTATTTTAAAAAGAAAACTTCAAAATCATAATCACTATTTTGAATTGATTTTACATTTCCTTTGTCGCTGAATAAGCTGAAATAGTGGATTTCATTTATAATGATCATAAAGCTTGTCATTTGTGTTGAAAAATGACAAAAAAATAATACACGTCTAAAAGCAGCGCAGAAAATATATTTACTGTATTGGAGGATCAGACTGTTTCCGTGTTTCAGTGCGATAAAAAATGCCTGGCATTGCGTAACTTCTTTGATGTTAATAACAAATTCACCTCGTGATCAAGGTGCGTATATAAGAGCCGTATATTCATAAAAATATCCTGTAATATTTTGACGAATATTCGACAATGAATATTTAAATCATAATTATGTACATTCAAGATGTCGATCCTAGCAGACGATTTTTTGGGTGTACAATGCAAACCCTGCAAATACTCCATGTACTCAAATACAGCCATTTAAAACCTGGACAAAATATGACAAGGATCTAAAAATAAATTAGGTTATAAGATATGTTACAAAATAAAGAAAAGAAAGTACAGGTAAGAAATGCAATTTATTAATGACAATCATACGGTGTTCTTAAATATTTTCATTTATTCATAAAATTTTCAGTTAACTTTCAATTTTACTGAGTATTGCAGTTATCATTGCCTGTTTGCTGCATGTCAATGTCGTTAGGTGTAGCCTTTTTCTTAACTAGAGCACGCTGTGTGTAATAAATGTCCAAAAAATCTTAAACAAAATCTTTCAAAAAGATTGTTTGCATTGCGTTACTTGAACTGCACAAAGAGGTGGAGGGGCTCATTTGGTAAAAACATATGAAAAATCAAAAAATAATGTTTTATAAGATTTATTCTTATCTTTTTTTTAATCACAAGGTTAATTATGTATTTTAATTAAATTTAAAGAATGGATTTGTTTCATTTTATCTATTTAAAGAAGACAATCTCTTTACATTCTTTGATCCGCATACAATTTTCACCAGTCAGGCGATCTGCAAGAGTTGATCAAAAAATCGTATTAACAAAACTCACTTTATTTTTTAAAACTGTTTTTCACGATTTTATTTTATATCAATAAGCTCTTCTGTAATTATCTTCTAGATTTTATATGAAGAAGGTTTTTTTTTCAAATCTGGTTTTGAATTTCGGAAGGTATGTGAAATCAATACTCTTATCTGTGTTATATGACACTAAATGAAATGAAAATTCCTTAAAGATATTAGAAGAGATGGTTGATAAAAGTTTGCTATATATTATGTTTTATAGATTTAAGACAACCACCGTGATGCTCAGAACTGCCTGGGGATGCCACCTGTCTTTGCTTTTACAACTTATGACCCTGACGAATCTATGTGAGGGAATCAATAAAAATATGAACTTCCTTCCAGCGTTTGACGGAGAAGGACCGGACGACTACTGTGAGAAAACTTTGCATCATTTCAACTGCAGCGTTGGCGTAAGTAATTTATCAACATTTTAATGACCCTTTTATTGAAGATCGAGGGTTAGGTTTTGATTGATTGATTGATTGTTTATTGTTTAACGTCCCTCTAGAGAATTCTTCACTAATAATTATATGGAGACACCACCACTTGCCGGTAAAAAAAGCTGCAATTTTTGTCCTATACTTGGCACTCAGCGTCCTTGAGCAAGGATGGATCTTTTTCGTGCCAGTACCTTCTGCGACGCAGGACCTCGGTTTATACAGTCTCATCCAAATAACCCGTCTCCACGTCCCACAGTGGGATTCAAACCCACGACATTAGGATCAACTCCTTACTTCGCGATGTTAGGTTTTGATCTGTCTGTTTTTCCATCATTTAACTGTTAATTGGTTAGAGCTTTCATTATTTAGGAGTGAATTTCTTGTAACAAGTCCTTTTTTGGATACAAACATATATGACCTTATGCCTGTGGGGTAAGTTATTCTTTTAATTTTTTTTAACTTGAGCCTTTGTCATAGCTTGTGAACGATAAGTGCTAGGGCTTCTTTACTTCACATTTGTATTCGTGTGACAAGACGTTCATTGGCCATATATTTTGACTAGCTGACCTGGCCTTGGTTTTTTGCTTACTTTAATAAAAAAAATCTTGGCCATAATTTTGTAGATTTGGTGCTAGAACTTTCATATTTCATAGATGCATTCTTTGTAATAAGATCTTAGTTGTGTACCAACATTTTCATCTCTTTACTATAACCTTCGAGCTTTCTTTGCATTTAAGAACTTCGCCATGAACCTATAAAGGATCAATTACGTTGAATATTTCGTATATGTACTTTAAAAGATCATGATATGTATTAAAAAGATGTGTTAACATTGATGCTCTCGTATAGCAGCCTATACCAAAAGTTTAAGTTTTTTAATGCATGTTAAATTCCAAGATATATTCTAAAAGATTGTGTTTGAAAGAAAAGACTTATTTTAATGAAATACCTGTGGAATATAAATATGAAAAACCATGCAAGAACCAGGGTTAAAATTTGATAAACTTTTGCAAAAATGTGTCAAGAGGCAAAATATATTTTATTACCCCCAAAAAGGTTTTGTCACAAAGAATACATGTACACATGTGGAATGCAGCTTGAATAAAAAAAATTAAGGAAAATTTAGGTCAAAGTTTCTGCAAACAAACAGACAGACTGACGGAAAAGGGCAAATCATATATACACAGGAATCCTCGTTTATTGGAGCATAACAAAAGAAACAAACACAAACTAACTTTGAATGAAAATCTACATAGGTTACGATTATTAGAATTAATTATCAAAATCCTACTACCGGTGACGGTATCCTAGTGATAGAGCGCTCGCTTGGTGACCGGGAGGCCCGGGTTCGATTCTCAAATGCGGCGCCGCTTCAAACCTAGGACGTTAACATGGGTAGTGATTTTTCCTTCGCCTAAAACTCGGCACTAGAAGTTAAAGTCACCTGTCTTTTGGATATAACCTTAAAAATGTAGGTCCTGTGACCAGGTAGGCGTTGGCACGATAAAGAACCCTCGCTGCGCAATGACCCTAAGTGCCGAGTATAGGCCTTCACCAGCATACGGTGACGTCTCCATATGAGTGGAAAATTCTCGAGAGGAGCGTTTAACAACAAATAATCAATCAATCTAATTCCTACTTTGAATAACAAAATAAATATAAACAATAAATGTATTCATTTATTGCTGGTAAGAAAATTAACGTTGCACCTATTACAGAAAAAAAAAATAACCCTCTTACACTGTATTTTGTGGGATAGGCATATTTATTTAAATATCTAGATCTGCAACAGCCGCAAAAATAATTTCCATATTAACAAAGAAAGCATGATCACATGTCTGTTGTTGTTGTTGTAGCTGTTTTTTCTTCTCCTGTCTATGTTTGTTTAGCGGCAATAATGTAGCCCTTTCCCTTTTTTGGGGGAGAGGGCTACAACTCCTAATGATCTCCGTAATGGTGCAACTGCGGGAGCGATTCACTCCCGCACGGATTTCAGCTTAAATTGTCAGTAAACAACACTTTACTTAGTGCAACTTTTGTACTTCAGGTTGGGTAGAGTACATTAAAACACTTGGTAAACCTACACGCTGCTCTCTCTGTGAACGTTCTCAGCTGACGTCATTACGAGATGTCAGAATAACACAGCGGGACTACCTTGATGAGGAATACTCGTATCCAACCATCTAGCTTAACCTTACAGTACCGAAGCCTTCAGTTCTCAGATCATTTTGTACGTATTATACAGTTAAACTAGTATTGTGCTACTTCCCCTTCCCATTTAGTATTTTTAATCATGAAATATTTTTTTAACTCTTGAATATTGAGAAGGAACATCTGTGAGAAAAAAGTGAAAAAATTACTTATGTTATCATCAATTCATTTGTAATCAATAAAAAAAAACTCATATTTAATGCAAGGAAAGGGAAAAACCTCAGATTTTTAATTTGGGATTTTAATATAGACGAATTCGCTTAACATTCATATTGTAAACAATTCCATTTTTAGTTCCAGGTGGAATTTCCTTGACCTCTAGCAGTAACAACAAATCTTTAACTGCTGATTATGAGTTTAAAACACTTTATAGACTGCATGACTTTTCAAAGTACAGTTATTCCAGCCCTGATAGTGATAAAAATTATCAGGTAAATTATTGTCAATATTTCATTTCTTTATTCGGCTTTGAATATTTTTGCTGAGATATATATTTAGCTCTGTCCAATTCATTCAAGTTTGATTCTTTGTTAAAAGGAAATTTCCTCCCTTTCACTACAGCATCATTGCGGTAGATTAGCATTTTTTCGCTACATTGGGAAATATCATGCCACGTCAGTCAGAGATGGCAATAATTTGAAACAATTGTTAAACAATTGTTAAAAGTATCCCAGTTTCTTTTAGAAAAAAATTGTAGACAATATAGGTAACCATGATAATTTATATAATTTTATACAGAGAACTTTGAGTTTCCCATGTTTTATGGGATTCCGACATGAACCGTGTTATCTGCTGAATACAAAGTGTACTCTGCTTCCATCACATCCGTATCGAGCTTATCCATGTTAAAAACAAGTTTTGAAGAAACAGCGGTTTCAGAACGTACTTACAATATCACGACGTATAAAGTTTCTGGTATGTATAATTTCTTCCTCTGTAAAGTCCGGTGTTGTTGACTTCTCAATATTTAATGAAGAAACTAAAAAACATTTTGGTTCCTGTATTTATCTTAGCTGTTGGTTATTTTGAAAGAAGGTGGTAAAAAGTCTTTTGCATGCATTTTTGATTTAAAGCAATGCAAAGAATGACATGTTGCCATGTGGGTGTTTCTCTTGCTTGTTGTTGCCTTTTGAATATTTTATTAGCTACAATATTTTATTAGCTCAATGTAAAGAATGATAGCTTTTTTCAGTTTACTGTCTAGATTCATGGAAATCCACGATAGCTGTTGCTTTCTCTCCTGAGGAAGAAGACGTCTCATATGTGTTTGAACCTGTTCCAGATAATGTAACATTCCAAATGTACAACGTTTCGCTAATAGATGCATATAATAACACATTGTATAGGCATCAGCGTATTTTCAAAGAACAGCCAACTCAGAATGTCTTTCTGGACGTAGAGGATGGAATTTATAATATTTTAGTATGTCAACATGCAGGAAAAAGAAACTTGAATATGAAAACACTGTACAAACAACAAACTTGATGGGAAATTTTTACTTAGAAATTATAGCAGTTTTCTCTGAAACATTGAATAGTATTAAAATTCGGGAAAATATGGTATAAACATGATGAAATTTGACTTATCAAATAAAGTTTTTTTTTTTTGTAGATAGAGGTGAATACTGCAGACTATAATTGTCCAAAGAGTTGTAGATACACAAGGTCACACAGTTTCATAGTTGGAAATTTTCATCCATTACAAGTTAGAGGTACATGCATATATAAATCCAAAACTTATCACTATATCTTCAAAAAATCTTTTGCCTGAATTTTAACTGTTAAAGAATATTTATAAATGTTCATTTGATTATCACACATAATTTAACTGAAGTTTTTAAATTAACAAGTAAATAGTAAAAAAAAGTAAGCTTGTTTTGATATTATCTGGATATCTAAATGCGTGATACATGTATCAGGCAATGCATGTACTGTTGGTCGATATGTTTGGAATGTATACATCATTAAGTAAAAATAAAATCTAGTTATTTTAGAATGCAAGGGAGTCCAGAGTCCGTGGCAGAAAAAAAATTAATGTATATTAATGGCTATCAAATTTCTGCTTTAGACTGAATCAAAGCATTATTAATTTTTAGTCATCTTGGAAGCACGACTCATATATATTGCGGAATTACAGGGTTTTAGCTAATTATTGCTATCTGTTTTCGTTCTTCGCCGTGCGTCGTCCATTGTGCGTTCGTATTTAAACATTTTCAGCTTCCTCTCTGCGACCTACCAACCAATTTCAACCAATGCTAACGTATCAACGAATACATGTAATTGGAGAAAAAATTGTGAATTTCATGGTCCCTGCCCCCTGAGCCTGACAGTTGGGGCGAAATCCACTAAATTTGATGCAATCTCGAAAAATCGTCCTCTCTACTCGTATACATCAAGCAGTCAAACTGTTAGCATGATTGTAATACGCACTGGGTCCTCAACAAAAATTGTGAATTTCATGGCGCAAGCTTCAGGGGTTCTAATGCTAGGGTTGGGCAATATAGATTACATGTACATAGTGAACATGCATGATTTCTTTTTTATTTCTTCTTCTCAATCCCTGGGTATTAAGTAAAAAAACAAGTACATAGTTAGAGGAATGTTTAACAAGACTGCCTCTTCCGCAATTGTGAAATCCATAACCCCTGTCTCAGGGATCTGGTGTCAGTACGGGTCTTTATTGTTTATATAGTGAAAATGCATATTATTGAATTGCTTGAAAATCTTCTCTGCTCCTGAGTATTAAACAAACTAAGTACATAGTTATGATGAGCAAGAGTGCTTCTCTCAGAATTTATGTTGAGCAAGGCTGCCTCTTCCATAATTATGAATTTAATAGTTCTTGGTCTTATGTATTTGAACGGTTAAGAGAACATTTATTCTGTAACATAAAATGTACTTTGAAAATTCATAGATTTAATGAAATGTAGACTTGTATATAATAGATGAATAAAAATGAGACAAAACTAACTTATCTTTCTAACTATTCTTCAAAGGCCAACCAGATCAATGTGAGACTTACATTAACAATAGAGGGTTAAATAAATTTATTTGATCGTTAATAGTTTCATGGTAATATTGATAAATGGGGGACAGATGCATGTACATGTAGATACTTAGATCAATTATTGTGGGGACCCTAATTATACTATTTCTCTTGTTTATGGGCAACAAAACTTCATTTATGTACTCCGGTGACCATTAAGGCCCATATTGGCTTCATGCTTTTTCCTAAGTTTGAAAAGTGTGTCTTTTGTATTATCAGTTAGAGGGGATAGCAAAGAACCTACTGAGCTAATAAAAATGGCAGCCATTTTGATTGGTAGTGGGGTTGTTTTACTTCTGTTACTCCTTGGTATCCTTTGTCACCTTCGGCGGAAAAAAGATTACGGTATGTATGAAAATTTGTGTATAATTATAATACAGCTCATAACAGTTACATGTGTCCTTGGCCAACATGTAGTTACAAAAAAATTGAGTAGACCGTTTATCAATTACAATCCTTTCCCAACACACATTTGCTTTATTAAAATCATTTTCTGCAAATCTGACGCAGGGAAGCTACAAACAGTTTGCAGCGATGAATAAAGTTTAAAAAAAATAATGACCGTTTGTTATACAAGTCTGTTATGTTGCGGATGTGTAGCGTGCTCAATGAATAAAGCTAAAAAAAACAATGACCGTTTGTTATACAAGTCTGTTATGTTGCGGATGTGTAGCGTGCTCAGAGTAAAAAAAAATAATTCATGGTGATTTGTCTTGCTGCAGGTCAAAAGCAAATAGTTATAGTTTTCTGAATTTGGAAACCTTGATGCTACATTGCGACAAACTTTGTTGAAAGCATTGCTGAAAAGATGCTTCAAATGTTGCTGCTAAGGTGCAACAAACATTTTTTTTGCTTTTATTTCAACAATATAACTGAGCATTTTATTCATTCTGTGATCATGTAAGCAAATCATCTTTTGATTTTATTATATAAGTTATAATGTATTATTCACTTGAAACTTCATCATAAACATCGTTCTTTAAATTTGTTTATCTTATGATTTTTCAAATATTTATTTCAGATGTGCCAGTTTTTTTAAACGGACTTCTGATCTATTCCAGTGATAGTAGAAAAACCAATACTTTAGCCAGTGAATTTGAAAAATTCTGCATGAAAAAAATGCAAATACACATTTCTTATCTGAAACCCCAAAATGACATCGTTCTAAGAGATAATACAACATGGCTCAAGAGAAAACTTGAGAGATCAAAGATAATCATCATATTTTGGACTCCAGAGTTTATTCGGGAGCAAGAAGAAGGTCGTATTACTTCCAGCCATTTACAAACAGGTGTTAATCTAGCACTGAATTTAGAACACAACGTCAATAGGAAATTGGCATGCATATATTTTAACAAATCACACAAAACATCCATTCCAAGCAGCCTTTGGATGACAGCTCGTATATTTTTATTTCCAGAACAATTCTCTCATTTCTGTTCTTATATAAGAAAACACAAATCCTTTCGAAATTACAAATTGACTAAAGCACTCAAACGCGCAATTTTTTATTTAAATGTAAATAAAAGGGCAGTCGAAACAACCAAAGATTGTCACACCATCCCTGTAAGACATATCAATAATGATAAAAAAATAGAATCTGATGATGAAGATGATATTATTCTTAATGATCGACATCACATTTTGTGGAAATCTTAATCGTTTTGGAGGGAAAATCAACCCTTGATAGGAACTAATGCTTCAATGACTTCGTTTTCCGATTCCTCACATGTTAAAAAGAAATCAACTTTCATTGAGAACCCATCATTACAAGACAAGTTTAAGAGTCAAATTTCAACTGGAATATCAAAAAGGATACCAGCCATGGTACATGTACTATCGTCTGATAGCGTTCCTACTCTGAAATTATTTGGATCAGGTACAAACAGTGAGCACAGTCATTCAAGCAGAAGTCCTAGCTCTAGTATTTATAGCATTACTAGACTACAATTAAAGAAAATTCCTTCCACTTTGGAAGATAAAGATCTGCCCTCTCAATCTTCAGGTTATGAAGACTGTGAACCTATCAAAACACCACATTCGTCATATGAATCACTGAACTCTTCATGCACTTCAGCTCCACATCTTTATCAGGAATTATTACCAACTACTGAAACAGGGCAAATAAATGTACAAGACTTGGATAGCAAAGAGGCTTATCCCAATGCCAGTGTCAGAAATAGTAAAACTGTTCACGGTATTGACGTTTTGCCATACTGTATGAAGTGTTCAAAGGTACCATCCAAAGAAGACAGAACTTCAGAGAGTTTTCGTGACAATAATGATAATTACAGTAACCGCAGTGAAAATATAACAAGTTTAGACATTGATACTTGTGAATTTACATAGCATCAGCCACCAAAACGTACTATTTTCCTGATAAACTGAACATAGAATAGATTTGATTAATATGTATCATTAAATTCAATGTTGCTATTAGGGAAAATTATGTTTTCAAATGGTATATCTACATGTTCAACTTGAAATTTTATAAATTCATTAAACAGTTGTACTTGTTAATTTTCTTAGATTTTTTAAAGTATGATAGAACATCAGTGTTGCATAAGCTGACAAACTGAGTCACTTCAAAAGATATATTCATTATATTTTGTGAACAGTTTAGATATATTTACATTTATTGATAAAAAAAAGAGTCACACGTCTGTCTGAGTATATCTTTTAAAAGATGAGGGTAAAATCTAGATATTCCTACCAGCGGTGATGAAAAAGTCCAAAAAATATTGAATACCTTCCAAAAAAAGACAGGATATAGGGTTTCAATGTTGAAGGATATGAAGATAACGAACCGTATTTAATACCAAAGTCCACAAAAATGAACACAAAATAGAAGCAAAGCAGAGAAAGTAAACATTTCCTGCCGACCGGCTACATCCGCCGTGTGCTCCTTGTCATGATCGGGAAATAACGGAAAAATCCGTTGTCAATTCAGTGTATAAATAATGTAATAACAATAAAAATAAAAAACGTCATTCAGCATTAGACTCAATGATAAATTGTATTGCTGACAAGGTCATTCTATGGACCAAAGAACTTAAAAAATGAAAACTTTAAGTTAGACTGCTAATATTTTGTTTCATCAACTTGTTTGTTAATAGCTTTCCTCGCTTGAAAAATTGAACATGCTCCTGCGTATCATATCAAATGAGACATATAAACACCGTATGCAGGTGATGAAGGTATATTGCTGCATTTAAGTAAGGGAATTATGAAGTTGACGATATAAAAGTTTATGTCATCCCGTTCGCGGGTATGTTAAGGAAGCATATGAGTCATTTTTCGGGAATTTAGACTTTTTAAAGAAAATTAAGTTTGATAATTTACCAAAACCGCTGATAAACGTAAACTATTATTATCTGATACATAAAGATAAAAGAGTGTCTAAAGCAGTGACGTGCACCACCACCATGGCATCACGTGACTTCTATTAATAGCGAAATCTTCCTTAATAAAAAGCTAACAGAACAACAATACCCCGAGGTTTGATAATTTCTTTGAGTAAATAATGTTGTTGAAAAACATTTACTTTGCCTAAAAAGTGCTGCTAGAATCCAAATGTCCCTTTAGTAAAATAATTATTTCACACATTCGCAGGAAACCTTACCCCATGTTTTGAATTTTATACATTTGAACCCTGATTTTTCATGAAACCATGCTTAACTCAAATTCTAACAGCACTTTCCAACTTTTTTAGGAGGCACACTTTCCATACGTTCAAATTTGATGTTTTGAAATATTCAGCTTATTGTTGTTCTGTTGCATTAATTTTGTCACAAATGACAGAGGAAAGGCCGACCGGGATACGTATCAAGCTGACTGTCTTTGAAAGAGAATAAAATCGATGAAAATAAACTAGCATACCTGTTTTATTAACTGAACTCCATATGAATATCACAGGATATTAACAATATTTGCTCTTTAAATCCATTATACGTGTCTTTGTACATGCCGCATTAGCCAAATTCTCTTTACAAGGCATGATCAATTCCCGAGTAACTTGATGTACACACATAACGTCATCGGTGGTAGATTTTAATCAAAATGGCAGAATACAGCATTATAGAATAAGAGCAATTAATTTTGTTAGTGTTTACACCTTTCCATTCATTTTCTAGAGTTTAATTACAGCTCTAAATACCAATAATACGAAAACTTGTGTTTTAAAATTGACGTCATCTCGCCTACTATGACGTCATAATGTAGCACTGATTTAGTCAAGGTAGAATATTTTGTATGCTTCCTTATTCCCCCTGCGTTTATCATATAGCTTGGTTGTTAAATTACCATTTACGTCTTCTTAAGTACAATATCCATGTATGAAACAGATATGTCAGACTCTGTGGTATCTTCCACCACAAGATCACCAGGATATATCGTATCGACGTAGGAATGGAAATTACCATTATGATTGTTAATTGACAATCGTCGTCGATTTAACTAATTTTTTTCTTTTTTTCTTGTGTGAACTACACTGCCCCAAGAAACGATTTGTTCAATGCTATTTTTAGAATGATAAATTTACGTATTGTAGACACTCATGTTCTATTATTGGGAGATAATTCGATCAGTATTTCTGAAAATAAAAGTTTATTTTTAAATGTGCAATTGTTTATTACGAGATCTGGTCGTTTTTGAGTAATGCTTTTAGATTTGTAAGTCCATACTACATTAATTCAATTCTGTATATGCATTGCCTATGTTAGATAATCTTATTGACCTTTGGTTCCTGTGTAAATTAATTTTGAACAATGTACTTTGTGTTACAAATTGTTTTAAAGGAGAGGACGTCCTAAGTTTTTAAGAACTTGTGTCCAATCCTTTTGTTATAACATCAAAACAATAAAATATGTTCAAACCGATTAAATGTCGAGTTGAAGGCCACAGCAAGGGTTTTTTTCTTTTCATGCATAAGATTTTGCACAAATTCTGCTTCATAAGAATACAAAAATAGGTCTGCTCATAACGGAGCGCAATTTGTACCCATGGGAATTCCAATAAATTGCTGGAAGACCAGGTTTCCAAAAACCACATGCATACTGTCAATCAGAAACTCAAGCATCTGTTTGATGTCAGCTTCAGAATACTTCTGTGTGCAATCAGAATGTGTTTTAACAAAATAATTTTGCAAATTGACCAAAAAAGTAAATTTACGAGTTCCATTTTCATTGAAAAAGCAGCTTAATGATATCAAAAAGCCTGGGTTTTGATTTATCGTGGGGAATGGTTGTGTGTATAAAGTTGAAAAGTCATGTTTTTAAGCTGTTGATTTTGGTGAAATCTTTAAATTTCAAACTGTCCAAAAGATCTTTAGAATTTTTGAGTATCCACATCTGATTCACACCACTTTTTTAATATATGTGACGCGCCAAGCAAAAACCTCCCTTATGTCTATTATGACGTAACGTCAAAAGACGCGTCTAAAGTCAACAAGGTAAATGCGACGTAAAAACGTCTCCTTGAGAGAAACTCTCCCCAGTAAAACAAGGGGATGTTGTTTTATTTATATGCTAAGACAGATTCTTGGGTGTAATTTGATGTAGTTTATTCATTAAAAACTTAGTCTCCGTCAAGTGTCTGTTTGATCTTTCTTTTTCACAATTAAGTGTGTATTTTTTAAAGATTTCCAGTGGTGGCTGAAAAATTCCCGTAAGGCCGTTTTTAAAATGAAGTCTGTTTGCCCTCCCCCTATTCGGGTTAAAAAAAAAAATTACATCGGTAAGTAGGTCGATTTTTTTTGTCGGAAATTTTCAGTGTTGAAAAAGACTGAAGGCATACTTTCTGAAATAAAAAAAAGTTGTTGATAGGATGAGAAAATTCCGGAATTAATAATTTGGAGGATTTAAAAAGATTTTAGTCGGTTCATTTTAAAAGGTCAAACAAACAAGTTTTTAAAGATAGTTTTTTAAATTTAATGTCCAGCAGTTTCATCGTGATGCACATGCAATTTAACAGGAGCATTAAACTAGGGTATTTTTATTTAAATAGCGATACAATGAGAATTGAACTGAATTACTTCTCTTAAATTTGTGGAATGAATTTAACAGCTACCCAATTTATACGGTATAAACTGGGTTGGGACAGTTAACGCTACCGTTTACATAAATAAAACGTGAACTGTTATTGATAAATAGTTAAGTTTACTTTTTTAAAAAAGTATTCTCTATAGATACGACAAAGAGTATTTTATTTGGACGCTTCTTCCGGAATTAGTTTTAGCTGTCGATTTAAAATGAATTTTTTGAAGAAAGACCTTTCGAGCTTCTCAATTTATTTTATTGTTGAACACCTTCTCATGCTGTACAACAAATGTAGAAAAAACGCCCCCCCTCCCCCTTTCTCCTGTGTCGCGTGTCTGCTCTATTTCTTTGGATACTTCGTGCAAATTTCGTCTTGAATTTACGGATGCTCGCATTCATTGTAAGTTACAGTTACAGTTCCACTATTTAAAATATGTCATGATTGAAAATTAAATAGATTGAACATATGTTTATCGACCTTTTCATAATCTGTTTGATGAGGTTATACTCAATACACCAAATGTAAAAATGGCAAACATGATAATCGCTAAAATGTTATAATTAATACAAATTGTTACAAATTCATACAATTTGTTTGAACACTTTTAAAACATTCCAACCTATTATTATTTTGTGCATGGTTTATCTACATGTACAAACAAAGATTCTGGAGTTCTGGATTCGAATTCCTGAAAACAACATAATTTCGGTCATTTATAAAATCGCTGAAACAGGCTGTTGCATGTACATGTAGTAACGTCTCCGGTGCTCATTCAGTCTTCTTAACTTAAAACATCAATGCAGTATGAAAGTATACATTAAACGTTTTAGAGGTTAAAGACTTTCTTTTTAATGATTTTATTTTAACCTTTAGTATGAAGGATTTTTTAAACCTGTAATAAATATTTCCCCGACAAAGACTTTATTACAAATATTTCATGATTTTACATCTACCTTGGAAAATAATAATCTTGTTTCCTTCTGTTGAATCGCAATTAAATGAATACGTATAAACTTTATGCGCTTCAAATTATGAAAATTTGCTACCAATTACACGTAATTTATTAAATGTATACATGTCACAAACTTTAACAATGTCAATAAATTTTTCCTGCAAAAGTTGCATTGAACATGTACATGTATGGGCAGTTTAATTCAAAATTAGTACGGTACAAATCTGCACAAAACATTGGCGTCGGAAGCAAGTTGAAAGTGGGGGGGGGGCTAGGTATAAGAAATTTTTATACCTTCAAAAAGACCTGACAAGCAAGAAAAAAAGGAAATGTGCATTGGTTACACACGAAAATCCTATAAGGGGAGGAGGGGGGTTAGGTTCGAATTCCAGTACCAATTTTTTTTCCAAACGCCACCACTTTCCCCATTTTAAACCTATACTGCAACATGTCTATGGAAAGTGGTGGTGGGGGGGGGGGCTAAGCCTACGCAGCAATGTCCAAAATGTCTATACTAAGTCTATCTTTGGGAAAAAGGTGAGGGGGGAAGCCCCTCCTAGCCCCCTCTCCCGGTTCCGACGCCTATGCAAAATATATTAATCCGTGGTAATATGCCTATATTTGTTCAAGATATATGGAAGTTGGGGCATATAAATATCTGAATACAATGTATATTTTACTTGAGTCAATGATCAAATCGCTCTATATTCTAAGATAAAGGATTTATCGAACATAAAAAGATACATGTTGGTCGGCTTGAAATATTGCGTGCTTGATCAACTAACCCATTCATACATGTACAGCTTCTCGTGTATAAAAAAATGTATAAATTACAACAATTAATTATTTAAAAAAAAATTTAAAAAAGTTACGGCTTAAGATTGTACATGTGTGCCTTGTTCTTGTTTAGTTCAGGTAATCAATTAAGCGTGAATGTCCATAGCTGAGACATGCCCCCTCCAGTTTACGATGATCGAATATAAGAATGTTTTACCCGTTCTCGTACTTTCTGTTGCTATTTTTAACATGCATATTTTAAGCAATACTAAAATGCAACTAGCATTTAATATGATTAAAATAAATCATAATGTGTGCATGTACTTTCTCAGGAAGGTAACAGTGAAGCTCAGTATAAGCCTTACATTCTCTTCCTAGAAATGAAGTTGTGGAGTGTACGTGTCACTTGTGGGATTCATATATATTCTGGTATTGTGGTTTGTTATTCGGCTTATATACAATGATCGGTTCAAAATTAATTCATGATTAACTTCATACATATAAATTGCAGATTTTTTTTATTTGACAAGATTTAAAAATACATATATTTTATTAGGTGGGGATTGGTGTTACATTCTGATTCACTGAAAAGTATGCAGATGCATTTAGTTGCGAAAATAATTCTAAATATATTTATTTTCAATAATTTAAACATAAATATAAAATAGGAAACGGAAGGCCAGGAAAAATGAATCAAATGTTAAAAAATTACTAAGAAATAATGATTGGACACTTTAAACTTTGATGCACCTAATCTTTATTGATTTGATTTAAATATGCATTTATTGAATTATACAAACGCATTGGAAATAAGTTTGACAACTTTTAAGTTCTTCTTGTGAATGAAAGACTGATTTCATAACGACAGAAGAAAAGGACCAAACTCTACTACAACAGACAAATACAATTTATTCTTGGGTGCAGAATATCTTTTCAATAAGCCAAAAAGTCTTCAGTATTAAAACATTCGAAACTAAAACATGTAAATAGTTAACTTGTGGTAAAAGAAATGTTATTTTTCCTTTAGATAGAAAAACAACCTGTCGCACTCTTTAAAATTTCAGGCACTATGACAATACTTTCTATCTATTCTGTATATTGTATAGACTTTTAATGCCCGGGGTGGGGGATGGGTAGGGGGGGGGGGTTAAGGGCTGTCTCGAACTTTTTTTTAAAGCAATACTTTGAAAGCGTAACAGAGAAAATTACGTGCCTCTGCTTAATTGGGAACGAACCCGAGGCCTCTGTGCTTTACCGAATAAGCTTAAGGTTATCCAACTAGCCTAAGCTAGTAGGAAGCCGTACGTGTGTCGTCTGTACTACCACAATAGGATTTTTTAAATCCAAATGTTGCTTATTTTCTTTTACTATTGCAGTGATGTAGATTTCTGCCATTTTACTGCATTAAAAAGCCATAAATTGGAAGATCTCCCAGAGGAAGAGAAGATTTTTGATTTTGTCTTGAGTTTTGTTTTTTTTTCCCTTGACGATCATTTCGGTCCATCACCCCCGCCGCCCCCCCCCCCCTTCCCCGTCTTTTGTTTCTCAAAGATATACTTTAGAATGTTTATTTTCTATTATTACAATGAAAAAAATCTTAATTGTTGATACTTTTAAGGAAATCAAATAAAAAGTTTAATAATAAGTATCATCAAATTATTATATTGCTTTACGTCATTTTACGATTTTACGTTATATTTGTATAACGTTTGCCAAATGAAAAATAGATTGGGGGATTTTTTACTTCTATAGTTAAGTTTTTTCGAAACGCATTGAGAGAGATAGCTTCCCTTGTTTCTGTCTTTAATAAATTCCACTGTTTCACAGCGTCAGGAATAAAAGATTTTTTATATAATTCTAATCTGCATCTTGGGGCAGCGTATTGTTCCTTATTACGGGTATTATATTTTGAAATGTTTTCGCGCTTGTTTGGAACAATGTCATTCAAATATTTAGGTACATTACCATTATGAATTTTGTACATCGTGGTCATTTTTGCATTATAGCGCCTAACTTTCAATGTTTCCCAGCCAGTTTCAGAGTAAAGTATGGAGATATTTCGGCCTGCTAGGGAAAAAACTCAGTAAACGTAGATGTATTGACAAAATTTGTAGGTACTTGTAACGATATGTCACGATGCTGCATTGTCAGATACAGTATTTATACATGCATGCTAAAAAGTTAAATCTCGTAGTAATCAATATAGCAGAAGAATAATGAAGAGTACATACTACAAAAACTGTGCAATTTGTAGCAAGATTAATTTTTGTTTAACAGCTGTTTTTATGACATTTTATTTCGTATTATTACTACCAAATACTGTTACCGTTTGTTAATGTTTATTCCGAGATTCCTCTGACTCTATCCCCCGCTTTTATATTGTGACTTGTGCGCACAAGTCACAATATAAAAGCGGGGGTTAGAGTCAGAGGAATCTCGGATTAGTTAATGTTATGCACATGGTTATCTTGTACTTGCAAGTAAATGTAACATTTAAAAAAAAAATAATGAAAAAATAAGTCATTTAGGCTATTTGATAATAACATGCTAAATGAACATGTTTTGCTTTTTAACCCTTTGTGTGCTGACTTGTTTTACGCGCGCTGTTACTTCAGGACTGAGTTGTTTTGTAATATCAACAAAATTATCACAATGGTGTACTAAAATGCAAATATCTAAAATTGTTGACAACCAATTTGCTTAAAATTTGGCAAATATATAGCAAATGTTGTGTTTTATTAATTGATAAATTTTTTTAAAAAAATCTTTTCTTTTATGTTGCCATGGAAACCAAATTTTCAAAAAATATATTTTAAAATGATTTTTTAGCTTTTTAACTATATTTTTCAAAGAAAATATTGCACTTTGATGAAAAAATAAACCAATTGCTTTAAAATTCAATTTTAGATTTAATATTATGTAAAAAAAAAGTTTAATTTAAACAGTAACTCAATGATAAATCAATGTTTTATATACCGTTATGTTGTGAAAAGGACATTGTATACTTATCTGAGTAAGGGATATATTCATGTAGGTTTAAGTGAATTCTGATTTAAGTTAATGGAATTTTTTTTCAGATTTTTACTTAAAAGAGAATAAATTGAAGATTCAATTAGCCTGTAAATATAAAACCAGTGATTATTTTAAGAAAAATTGGCAATCATATAAGAAAGTATGATCCTCAAAGAATATGCAGTTTTTCGAGGTCGGGAAATCTTGAAGCAAATTAGCACAACAATGAACTATTTGCTGTTGCAAGTATTCATTTTCAAATAAAGCAGTCAATATGTTAAATAAATTTAAAAAAATAAAATAACATATTAATTACACTAAGTTATTGAGGTCTTATTTTCTAATGACTTGTATCTAACACCCCTAAATATACTCTAGTAATTCTCATATCACTTTAAGTTTTTTTAATTGTGCTTTTATTGAAGAAAATGCAATTCACCATGTTATTTGTAAAGTTAACATATTCATCAACTTTCCTCCCACAATACTTCTCACTCTGTAAGAAATGCGGCATTTATTTTTAATTAGAAGTTTTATTCCTAGCTGGCAACAATAATTGCCAGCAGGAAAACTAGAATTTTAAATTTAAGAAATTTATAAGCATCGTTAACAGTCATTTAATAATGGTTTTTAAGAATTACTTCGTTGTGGTCACTGGTGTTTTGATTTTTTTTCAATTGATAGTTGACAGATATGTATCGTAATATCAATCAATATATTATGAAATACTTTTAAGTTTATGCAAGTGTAATGGTATGGGTCATGGATATAGGCCAAGTAAGCTCAGTGAGTAGAGCATCTGACCGGTGATGCAGGGGTCCCTTCTTCGATTCACGGTCCAGCCATGCATTTTCTCCTTCCTTGTTACAGATTTGATGCTATTGACCCCTCTGGATTTGCAAGTGAAAGTACTTTCAGGGGCTAATTAATATAAACTATTATTTGGTTTGTGTCTGCAAGGATGAAGATAATTTCAAGGAAGGATATGTAATGGTTATGCTATGGGTATCAACCTGGGTAGCTCATTCGCTAGAGCACCTGACTATTGAAGCTGGGTTCCTGGGTTCAATTCCTGGTCCAACCACACATTTTCTCCTTACCTGTTACAAGTTTTAAATGTGCCTGAATTTTACTTCAACACAAAAATTATTCCTAATGATAAAATATATTTTATTTCTACCATGGGGTTTCCTTGTATTCTAAGTAACTATTCACATTTTTATATTTAAAAAGAATCATATCTTTGGAGACCAAAATGTAATCTTTGTTGATTAATAACTGTATAGGAATTTGCATTTTTTGAAAAATTTTCTGGACCATCATTAAAAAAAATTCTCACAGTATCTTAGCTTTTTTACTGTATTAATTCAGGCATATATGATTATCTCTTATATCAAATGTACCTATCTTACATATTTAGAAGGGATGAAATGTAGAAGCTTCTTGGGCCTTATAAACTTGTAAACTAGAGGACATATTACAAATTAATATATTAGGTAAAAACATGCACAGTGTGTACTTTTGAGTTTGAGAAGTACAATTCCTATCACCCAGTTTTTATTGTAATTTATTGAACAGATGTACATGCAAGTCCGTACACTTCACAAATTACTCATTTTAAAGACTGATCTCCTTCTTATGCCTACAAAAATGACAATTCATCTTAATTTTAAACTGTATAGTTACCATTTATTTAACCAGTGAATTTTATAATTTTATGTGTGCATGTATAGGTTGGGGCAGACTCACTGTTTTTGGTTTTAATAAAATTGAAATAAAAAGTGGGGGAAATGTGCAATTTAATCCACATGCTTTATTCTGGCAAAAGTCTATTTTAAAGAAAAAGAAAATGTCTCCCTGATACTTAAATTTATACTTCTACTTGGTTAAGAAAAAAAAAATTCTGATACAAGTACCAATTATTTTCACTTAGTAATTAGGTTCTATGCAAACTAGAGTATGTAAATGCCTTGAAGAAATCTAACTCTAAAATACCAAAGATCCCGGAACATATTTTGGTTTTGAAATTTTTGAGTCTATATTATAATCCTCATCAAGGTTATAAAATGGTATTTTTAATACTTACTGAAATAAAACAAATACCACAGTTTAAACAAATGACAGTCATTTCAGGGAAAATCAGCACTTCAAAATTTGTTCATTACTTTTTACCATTTTCATGTATATGCACATGCTTGAATGCATCAATGCATCTTTTCTGATACGTTAATGTTTTTCATTTCTTCTCAATTCTGTTTGGATTTTTTAAAAGTAAACTTCAGTTTTAGTGTGGAGAACTAGCTTACATTTGAATACACTAGAAAATATCAAGTTTATTTTTAAGTTTTAATTGTGCTAAAAATTTATACACTATATTATTATACTGTTATAATATTTGAAAGTTTTTAATTTTTAATTGTGCTAAAAATTTTACAATATATTATTATACTGTTATAAAAAATATTTGAAAGTTTTCCCAAATAGTTGGAACATCAAGCAGCTTTAAACCAGAAATTTAAGATGTAATTAGGGCCACTTAATTGACTCCATAATTGTCAGTTTTTTAAAATTCATATTGAGTACATTTCGAATACCTGCATGCATCATGAATTAATTTTGCTTGATCACAAATATATGTTGATGGATATATATTCTCTATATATCTCTTTTGCACTTACTTATTAATGCAATAACTCATCGGAAAATTTCCCACAGTGTTCAATTAAGGTCCTCCACGTTTATTTTTTTTAATTAGGTGACTTTTTTTTTTATTTTTCAACATTTTTTAAATGGGTCTTTAGATTAAAAAAAATAATTGTTTACTTATTTATTTGTTTATTTATTGTTAAAAAAACAAATACTCTTAATTGACAAGATGCTTCAATTTTCCAACCTTTATTTCAAAGCAAAGCTTGAATTACGTATGTAAACAACATGCACAGCCACTGACTGACTGAGGAAAATAAAAACGTGCCAGGTTCAATCTCGTGCATTATTGTTTTCATTTAGACGATGTAATGTCCATGTCTACTTACAAAACGCCAAATAAACAAATAATAACCACATTATGTCCAAAATAGAAAACTTTGCCGACCATATAAGCTCTGGATATGCTTCAGACTGAAGTTCAGTAGCATGTGCACCCTACTTTCGTTTTAACAGGAAGAACTTTGCAAGGTTAAGGTCAAGTCAAGTTAACCAAAGTTTTTTCTGCTAAAATATCGACAATTTCTCAGTAATTTTATGTCTACTAGCACAAATTTATTAGAATTATTGATATTTAACTATTTTTGAGGTTTATTTCTTTATTTTCCTTTACATTAGAGCAATTTAGTAGATATTTATTACATGCGCGTTTTTTCCCTGTTTCCAAAAATAGCGGACTGACTTGCATCGTAACAAACGCCAACACCTTCACTTCAAATCACAATTTCACAAATAATTCGCATATTTTCACATCTTAATTACATATTTTTCAATATATTGTAGTTTTATAATACATATTGATAGATTTTTAGTAATTCACAACTCATTTATACGTTTTATACAAAGTTTTATGTTACGAAGTGCTAATTCCAAACTCAGACCCAATATATTGGGTTCCCGCACGGTAGCGTTTATGACGTCAGACCCAATATATTGGGTTCCCGCACACAAAGGGTTAAGATATTCTAGTGAACTGGGACCAAAACAATATGATCTTTTTTTAAATATATTTTCCTGTCACAATGTGTGATTAAAATGGCTAAAAGAGCCCTAACCCTGCCTAATGTATAGTTTATTTTAAAATTGATTGATCCTCACTTTGGATATTTTTTTGTGTGTTAATTGTGTATCGAAACCAAAATGGCGGCTTCTCCAATGAGCAAATCGGAGTTAACGGGGTCAGATGAGCGTTTTGTTGAACGAAAAGTATGTATTGTAAGGATAAAAAAAACGAAGGAATTCTTGTATTTCCACGTCGCAATAACGTTGCAATTCTGATTTGAATTAGAGTTTTATTCCGTGTTTTCCTCAAATATCCTCTGTAATTGCTTTTGTAAACATATAATTGTAGAGTACAACATGACAACAAGTGGAATCATGATTGCTATAACCTTTTGTTTTGAAACATGGAAAAACTGTTCCTAAACCAAGGTTATAATTAATAGCTTTCAGGAGACTGGCAAAACTTAAGCAATCTATTTTTAGTACGGTAACTGTTACGTGGCTGGACTTTATTTTCCATACTGTAGAATGAGTAGAAAAGAAAAAAATAAGAAAACAATCTTTTATAAAGATTTTTAATAAAGTTGATATGAATATAATTTTCAAATAGATGCACGTTATTGAAAATAAATTATATCAGACTCCTTGACTGTTTTCAGCGACACATTCCAGTCTTTTTATGTATGTATAACATGGGATAGTCCATTTTAGGGGTAAACAGGAAAATAAAATTTGGAAAATCCACCTGAATTCACTGCTTTAGTTTTACTTGCTCATATACGATATGATCTTGAATTTGTACGATGTGATAAATATACTTTCTGAAGTTTGAAATTCGGTTAAAAGAACAAACATTCTAAATTTCATTGAAGCTAACACATCTATTCAATAGAACATACATTCAAAAGGAAAAGCACTAAGAATTACTGATGACGTTTTGCGTGAGATAATGTATCGCTTTTTTCAGAATCGGACGGAAGACCTCTCGTTGCTAGCAACGAGATCGTTCTAGTATCTAATTATGTTTTTTTCAAATCAAAATGATGAAAATAAGATCATTCTAAATTTATATATCAATCCATGCATCATTTTTTTTTTGTTTGTGTTAAGAACTCTTAATTAAAACATATTCTGGAAGTACAAACTACCGGTATCTATGTGGTTTTTGGAGATCAGGTCTTCCAACAATTGGAATTCCTATGGGTACCATTGCGCTCCTATTAGCAGACCTATTTTTGTTTTCATATGAAGCAGAATTTGTGCAAAATCTTATGCATGAGAAAAAAAATTCTGTGGCCTTCAATTTGACATTAAGATATATCGACGATGTACTGTCAATTAACAATGGTGATTTCCATTCCTATGTCTATACGATATATCCTGGGGAGCTTGAAATAAAAGATACCTTCACCGCCTTCATTCGAATTTTATCTATCTCAGTTGATTCAATACGCAAAAGCATGCTCTACGTATGAAAAATTTTTAACACCTTGTCAGCAAATACAATGTATCATTGAGTCAAATGCTGACTGACGTTTGGCCCATTATTCACATACATGTACTGAATTATCAACGGTCTATTCTATAATTTTCCAACGATGACAAGGGTACATAGCGGGTGTGACCGGTCGACAGGTGACGTTCAATCGTTCATGGCACCTGGTCCCACCTCTAATGTTTTAGTGTTTGCTCTGTTGCTATTTTATATTTTTTCATGGCTTTGATGTTGAATACTGTTCTTATCTCCATATATATCATTCTTTTGATCATCAAGGACATTGTACATGTATGTAGTGTTTACATAATTCCAAAACTAGTTCGTGATTTTGAGACTACGCTTGTTACCCTTGCCGTCGACAATAATAGGCCTTAAAAACAGTGCAAATACATGCATTTCGTGAATATTTCTTATTTTCTATAAAGACTGTTTCTATTTAGTGTATATTTATATGTTCCTTTCAAAAATTAATGGAATGAAAAAATGTCTCTATAAAATCCCAACAGCCCTCTTATGCGAATACAAAAGTGTCCAGCTGGTTTAAAACACATTTTACTTTTAAGATTAATTAAGAGTTGCACACTCTAAAATGTATAACCTCTACCATATTTAATGCAATTCATTTTCAGCAAAGAACCCATTATTTGTATTAAACAGAATTTGTATGAATTTTCTCTATACGAGGTGATTAATGTAGTCACATCAAAATATCTGTTGTACTTTCGTTATTTAAATCTATTCTTGAGGGATGATTTGAATTTTTCTTGCCGTATTCATATTGGTAATACACAGTACTTGGCCATAAATGAGTCATAATTTTATTTTTCCACTATATATTTCATTGAAAAACATATTTTTCTAAAATGTTATTGCAGTGTCATTTGTTGTTTCTTTTTAATGTCTAAAACACCATAAAATGCAGAATTTGTTGTAGTTTCTTCACATTTTTTCAAAATAGTTTTATCTTTATGCATTACTTTGAAATCACAGGTCAAGTGCAAAACAAAAATTTTAAGATTTCAATTTGTTAAGAAATCATAGCAATTTGAGGTTAGAAAATTTTGTCTTGACAATACTTTATAATTTATTCTCAATAATTTAAGAATCATTTTGTTTGTCATCTAAGATAAGAAAATTTGAATAATTCTGCATGTTTCAGTGAAAAAAAATCATGAAAATTGAGCTAAAATTGACTTCACAACAAGTTTTTATAAAAATACATTTTTCAATGAAATATATAGTGTAAAAATAAATAGGGCTGGGCAATAATATCGATATTTCAATATATTGCGATACAATGATAAAAAATATCGTATCGCAATACGATTTTGTAATATCGATATATTGGCAATATGCTTAGATTAAGGAATTATGTCATTAAATATAAAAATGGACTTATGAAAGTTTGTTATTAAGCCAAATAGTAAGACAGAAGTTGTTTTTTGGGAACATTTCCGAGATAAATTAAATGAAA